>NC_142174.1:10111590-10416233 GCF_029865625.1 Vigna umbellata | reverse complement strand
ATTGGATGACATTGCAATCCCCTTCAATATTAAGAGGTGAAGGGTATTGATAAACGATGCTCTTCTTTGAGAGCGATGCGTGTTCAGAAGATTACAGGGACTCAAATATCAGTCGAAAAGAATGTGAGGAAGATTAAATATATGCAAAAAGAATCAGTCGAAAACTCTACAGGACTGCTCAATCTTAGATAGAATTTCATTATGTTTTGCTTGAACTTTAGCTTACCCTCTCCCCGCTCTTGGAACCATATTCAGCTAAGAAAATCAAGTAGAACGGTAAAATAATTAATGAATTCAGCGAAGCACAATAATGAGCTGTGGCTCCAATTAACTAAAATGATGAAGAAAAGAATGTTTCAATTTTCAAGAGATAATTTGTTACACCAGCCTATGCTCGGCTGCTTTTCTAAAAGCAACGCGAAATGAACAAAATAGCATTGCAGACCAATGTAGCCTACATTATTTGCCAAAGATACGGCACTTCCTGCAAAAACTAAACGTCCGAAAATTAAATCTCCCGAACTTTGAAAACACACTGCAAAATTGAATGAACGAAAACGAATAAAATCACTGTGCAGTGGCTTGTTTCAGATATGCAATAAGATCAGCACGTTCCTGGGGCTTCTTGAGACCAGGAAATACCATCTTAGTCCCTGGAATATACTGCACAAGAACCCAACACAACAAGGGGTGTGTCAGAGACATAATTGGAGGGGGACAAGATTTTTCAAAGTCACTGCAATAATAGTTTATTACAGAACAAATTCAACACGATAGAAGATATTAAATCCCATAATGAAAATTAAGTAGTCCGTACGCGATTGCCATTTACAATTTATTCAGAGAAAGGGATCCAATATATAAATGAGGAAAGAACAGAAATTATAAGTAACTTCTAGCATCCATCATCAAGTTCTCAATGCACACAATGCCTTGTGCACATATCTTTAAATTTAGATATAATTTTAAAATGAATAAATTGAAAAATATATTAAAGAAGAAAAATAGCGCATCGTCAAATAATTAATAAATAACACAGTACAATAGAAATTACCCTCATTGTAATAATTTTGATTTTATTTCATATCTACGAATCAAAGATACTAAAATTTTGAAATTAAGAATTGAATTGCAGAAATAATTTGTTTGAAACAACTACTAGCAAGCTACGCTGCGTCAAAAATCATTGCACATTTATAAAGGTAGAAAGTTTGAATTAACGTAATATAGTGTGCAATTTTAAATAAAAAATAAAATTGTCACACTTGATTTTAAACGAGATATCTACAGAGAGGGGGTCAGGGTGTCCACCCTTGCCCACCACTCTATCTATCCAGTTCAAGGAGAACATTAGTGAAGCATATCTCACATATGGATGATCAGTAATTAATAGCCGTTCATATAGAAATACTACAATTTGTGTTTTACCTTTTTGGGGTTAAGTAAATAATCGTATAGTGTCTTTTCTTCCCAAGTTACGGCCATGTTCTTATTAGCTGCAGAGTAGGAATATCCGGGAGTAGTGCCTGATTGCCTTCCAAACAGCCCATTCAGATTGGGACCTGAGATTGTCCGAAAGGGAAAATATTAGCATAAATAACAACAGTATTCCAGAGTGTGAAAGCAACACAAAAATAGTTATAACCGGTAAAAGAATGTTATGAAATGAGTTCCAAGGAAGCAATGTATAAATCAGTGACAATGATCAGATTTTTAAAAAAGAGAATTCACAAGTAAACTGGAAAGCAATAAATTTACCAACAACTTTGTCCCTGCAAGTGATTTTCATTCTCCTTTTTGTTTTAAAAACTACAAGGGCATAACACCTAAAGGTCCTAGGCCACCCATTGAAATCAAATTTGGTCAAAAGTCACATCATGAACGAGGGAAATTCGGTTTTTTGAGTGGGAGCTTTCCTCGTTAGGCATGGAAAACATACTTGGACATGTGTACAGTCGTAAGCAATATGCTCATGTTTAACATAGCCCACAGACCATCTAAAAAATTTTCTCAAACCAAAATACATGTTGTTTGGTACCAGTAAACCAAAAAAAAATAATTCAAAATGTTAAATATCTCAATTACTTGCTCTCTAATCGCCGTTAAATTCATAAATTGTTCCAAACCAATTTGGGTTGTGCTTCAGGAAAGCATAATTCTTCTATTCGTCCAATCATTAACACACCAAAAACACAAGTACAAAACAACATGAAGACTCATCTTCAATTCCTAAGCTTCGGAAATGGAATTCCCCTCATATTTCTTCAACGACGAGGACGAATAATATATTCATTCCATGTCAAAATCCACTAAATCCTTGAATCAACAAGCATTTAATCATTAGCTTAAATCAAACAGGAATAATTACTTTTTCAATCGAGGAATCCAATACGATTACACAGTTACTATCGACCTGAAAGTGCTACTCACCAACGAGCAGTAGATTGCCTCTGCTCGGTTTCCACCAAGGTGTCCACGACTAACGAAGGCAATAGGCAGAATTAAATCGAATATTTACACGCATGATTCTTAAGAAACAAGTTATACGTGCATCCACAAGGCACAACAAAAATTACAGATTACTACACAAATCACATAACGTGTGAAAAAGATATGAATCAACCAGCAAATAAATCCACAGCGCGATTTCTAGATCTACGCCTTATTACGCTCGCACTAAACAAAACACACGTAGATCGAACCAATAACGAAAGGTAAAAGGAGAAAACCATAGAGCGATTAAAAAAAACATTAATAAGGAGAAATAATAATAATAATAGAGAGCGCTAACCTTGCTTGTGACCGGCACCTTTTTCGACGGTGTGACACTGAGCGCACTTAGTCCTGAAAATTTTGTCGCCGGACTGGGCAACGCCGGGAGGAGCCTCATCGAAGGACGCCATTCGCGGAGGAAGGTGAATAGGTTTGACAGAATCGAAGGGAAAAGGAGAATTACGCGGAAAAGTAGAAAGGAATGAACTATTCGGAAGACATGCAATGCGTTATGCATGACTGTATTTATATATATAGGAGAAAATGAGGCGGCAGGGTGGCAAATTTGGAACGCGGTCGCCACGGGACTCTTTGGCCAGCCCTAACTTTTTTCGTTGACGTGGACAATTTACAGCGCTCCGTTATTTTTTTTCTTTTTTTATATACTGGTAGCGTTAGCTTCAGGCCAAAGTCAAGTTTGGCATGTGATTTGCGTGGAGAAACTTACTACTTCACTGTAATAAATTACTTTCTCAAATTTAAATTAATATTTTAAGTTGAAAAACTAATATTTTTTTTTCTGGGGTTCTATTGTGTTAAGCACGTATACGTTTGTCTGTGTGTATTAAAAGTTTTCCCAATCTTTTCAAGGACAAATTTCTTTAAAACAATCACAGAGGATTAAAATTTTCAAAGGTTAAAACAATCATAAAATTTTGATCAAATAATAATATTCTAATGAGAAATATATGTTTAATAAAAAAGTGTGTTTTTTTGTAAAGTTTAAATTATGGTTTAATTAATATGGTAATAATCGTTGAAAGGTTTAATTGTAGCTTTAAAGTTTCAATTCGCAACACAGTCCAAAAATTTGGAAAATGTATATTGACAGTTAAATGGAAGGTGAAATTTCTATAGAATTTTGGACAACCTTCAACACGGACAAATTCAATATCCAAATATTTGTGTGAGCATGACCAAAAGGATTAGATTTGGATGTTAAGTTTTAGCACTTTAATTTCACCTTCTTAAGGTTTAGTTTGTTTCTTAACTTATCCTACAAACAAAAGAAATTTATTCCACAATTAACATAATGTACGAAAGATAAACACGACATAAGCTGTTTGTTTTCACTAAGACACTAAGTTTAATACTTATAACGACATCTTATGGCAGATAAAAAGAAAATCTTATAATGCATTTGCTATATGTCATTTTATCGTATGTAAGGACGGGTTAAATGAAATTTACGCTTGACGGTTTAGTAAAAAAAGAGTGTTTAAACCAAATTTCTTATAATTTTTAATTGAGTTTCAAGTTCATAATAAACTAAAGAATGTGTAAACCAATTTTTTTATAATCTTTAATTAAGAAACATGCTATTTTCATATGACTATTTAGTAAAACAAATTATTTTCCAAGTGTTTAGAATTTTTATGTTTTATTTGTTTGTTATATAAAATTTTGTAATTAATACAAGAGATTTCATGATTAATATAAAATAATATTATGGTTAAAATGAACAATTTTTATTGTTTTTGTTAAAAACTTGTTGAATAATACGAATTATCCCATAAATGATAATAAGTTGATAGTGTCCTAACCATTATAGATAATGATGTCAAAACAATTAAAAAAATTTAAGTACTAACTATATTAAAAAAGAGTTTAATAAAAAGTCAATTAAAAAATTAATTAAATTTATTAAATTTTGAAACATAATTAAGTCCGATCTTTATAATTGTTACATGAGAAAATACATCTATAACTATCTTTCAAGGATAATTAAATGTATAAAATTTAGTTAAAAATTTAATATTATAATAATTATGTATCAACTTCTATAAATAATTACATAATTTTCGGAAACTACTATTTTTCAATGCAGCTATTTTTTTATAAATAATAAAATAGCGCGTAATATTAAATTAAAATGATACTAAACATATATGTTGTTGGTATTTTTAAGTAAATAAGTTCTTAGTTATTTAGATGTAGAAAAAAAGTTGTTAATTACTTAAATAATAAATATATCAATTTTTTTTATTTATTAAAATGCAAAATTACCTCATTACAAGCAGAGTAAACGAAATTAGATAAATATTTATTTCTTTTTATATACTGGTATAAATTATAGATATATTACTAGTGGAAACATAGTCACTTGTAATCTAATTTTTCTATGATATAAATATACAAAAGAATAATTATTATAATAATTATATTGAAAATTTGAACAAGAATTAATAACAATAATCATAAATAAAAAAATGAAATAATTATTCCAAAGTTATAATTACGTAACCAACGCATTCGTAATTTTTCATTAAAATAACTACTCCTTGTTAGTAAGTTTATTATTTTTACTAAAAATCTAAAATCACATTGCATCAACATTTCCTCCCCGTATTCGTAACATTCACCAAGGATAGTACTGATGACCACACTAACTTCCCTTATCTGAGTGTGCAAATCTATGCCATTCCTCGTCTTCCCCCCACAACTCATTACATTTGAAAATAATCTGAGATGTATAATCGTTTCACCTACCTACCTTCCTCCCCTATCAAAATAAATATTGTATACATAATTATATATTCAAAGTAAAGGAATAAAAAAAGTAAGAAATCCATGATCATCATCATATTGCAGAGTGGTCATTCTCGGGTTACTTAAACACCAGCCGGATTCAAGGTTTTGAAAAGGCTGGCTTGCGAAGGCCAGGTATCTGCAAAATGATTTTATCAAGAATCATACAAACCAAATCCTAAGTAGTGTGACAATCAAATGAAATGTAAAATAAGTATAAATTATTTAAAAGTAAAGTGCATGGTCCAGTGAATTTTAATTTCTGCTTTCATCTAAAATATTGATAAAAGCATTTAAATGAATTGCAAATTGAAACTGTCCTTGATATAGGGCTAAGTAAAACAAAACTTATAATGTCGGGAAAAAAAATTACAGAATTCAGGATAACCCCCCCGTCCCAAAATATACACTTTTAGTTAACTTCTTGAGTGTATAAAGCTATACCTTGACAACAAATCACTTTTAAAACGTGTCTAGGTTCCTGATGCTGATAATTACAGTCCTTCCAGTTTAATGAATGAAGGTTTTTGATGCTCGTGATTTCGAAACTTAAACATCTCAGGTGCACAGAAAGGAGTATAGCACATTGTCAAAGATCCATTGATCACAACTAAATCCGCTTTCTAATACGGACAGGTAGTTTGTGTTGAATCAAACTTTCTACCACATAATTCGAGTGTTTGCTTTGTCTAACTTATTTGCATGCTTATCCTTCACTAAATGCGATGACGATAGCACTACTGTCAAGGGTAGTGCAACCTAATCAAGAGTTTCCAATTGCCATCTTTGGAATATTTCCATTCTGTTATGTACCCTCTTCCCTCTCATATGCAAAAGCATAAGGAGAAAAGATTCCGTGAAGGTTGCTTGACGACTAAAAGTGCATACCTGCTTCATACTGAAGACAGATAAGTAAGAACTTTGAATTGGAAGTGATCTATATAAGATATAAAATGTTCTTCTGAGCCCACAACAACCTATTTAAGACTTTGAGAAATTATTAGGGTAGAGGAGACAGCCCAAAACTTCTCTCGATGTTGCCAAAACAACGGCACATAACTTGTGAGCACCCAAACGCTTCTAGTGTTTAGATTTGTTGATTAGCATCCCATACAGTCCGGAATTCAGAGTAATTTTGCCTCTCGTTATATTTATGGCGTTCATGCAAATGGAAGGATGAGGATCTTTTTACAGTCATAACTCATGCAAACAATTATTATGTGAAAGGTCTCATGAACAAACCCAACGTTACTTGCAATTACATTGATTCCATCCAATGTGCTAGTGAACCTGAAACTAATATAATTATGAGAAATTGCATAAGTACTTATGTAAAATGGATCAGATGAGGTTTCTTGAGGTAATCCTGCTGAATCTAGTTGTGGAGCTACTGAGGGAAACTGGTCAGTGACTGCTAGGATTTACTCAGCATATTATCCATAAGATGGCTCTTTTAGCTGAACTTGGGTATTTTAGGAGGAATCATGTGCACAACAAAATCATGAGTGTTAGGAACCCATGTATAGACTGAAAAGAACACAAAAATAGGAGAGCACTCTCTCCTCCAAGGGTTTCCCCTTCCCAAAAAGCTAAAACTCAATCTCCATAATTATCCAAAAGTTCCACTATTGTCAATGGTATCCGCTTCTCTTTTCTCCTCCCAATTGATTGAATTTTCTCCTCCATCTAAGGGTTTATTTGCTTTCTTGATGTCTTGGAGACTCTTGTTCTCAACATCCATACCCATCTTTACCACTTTCTTTCCTTTCATGATGTCTTGAAAAAACTCCTCACTCCTTCCCTTTCTTGCTCTGTAAACAGATTTCTCACTTCCTTTTGAGCCCCTTTCGTGATTCTTGGATTTCCGCATCATTTCTTTTATTTCTTGGATATCTTTTCTTATCTCTTAAATATTTCTTCTCCATTTGCTATCACCTTATTCTGTTCGTTGCCCCACCTCTCCAAAGTATTAACTCTTCCTTACATGCTTCCACCACTTTTTGATCCAGCAGGTCGGACAAAGTTGTTAGGAACCCAGAATTGAAAAGAGAAAGAAGAGTAATATTCTTTATTGTATAAACTGAAAAGAACACAAAAATAGGAGACCACTCTCTCCTCCAAAGGTTTCCCTTCACAAAGAGCTAAAGCTCAATCTACAAAATCATCCGAAAGTGTCCTACCATACCTGGACTCCTCAC
The DNA here is from genome assembly GCF_029865625.1 of Vigna umbellata. NCBI lineage: Eukaryota > Viridiplantae > Streptophyta > Magnoliopsida > Fabales > Fabaceae > Vigna > Vigna umbellata. The sequence continues at coordinate 10,408,734 of NC_142174.1, read as the reverse complement.
TCACCCTAACAACCTAACTCACAACTACTTCTTAATATGTTTCCTCCTATCATACACATTATAACCTATCATCGAGTGACTAACAAGTTGCTATTTCTTTGATCATTCAGTTGTCCTTGAGCCACCCTAAGACTGAATACTCATAAGAATCATACATCGAAGAAACAAAGATTGGGAGTTGAGGTTCATCCATACCCTCTAACAATGCATTCATTGCACATATCAATGGATATATCTTTGCTTTAGATTTCTGAAATTTCAATGGCCTATGTGCCCAATCTGACTCTTGTATCGACTTAGTTTTTAATTAATTTTCCCTCCAATATACCCCACCAGCCCACCTACCCGAATGAGTGCATGATTGAGTAAAAAGAAAATTAGCAAGAACACAACATATCTACAAGCATGACAAGACAAGTTTCTCTTGCTCAATAAAATAATATTTCTTTATTTTGTATTCTCTGGGACTTGTAATATGTAAGATTTAATACTTGTATTTTAAGGTACAATTAGTAAGAACAGGTTTAGATGGGCCTTTTCAAACCTAGTTAGTGATCATAATCAAGGCCAAAGAAGGTGTTAGATGTTAAGTTGTGTGTTTATGTTAATTGGGCTTAGCCCATTCTGTATTTAGGGTTTAACCCTTATCTTACATTATAAATAAACTACCCTATGTGTATGCTAAACACATAAGGGAGATTTCTCCTAATCTTCTTTATTATTTCACATGGTATCAGAGCTATGGTTAGAGCCTATCCTAGCATTATTGGTTGTTTGTTGGGCATATTGTTCCACCCATTATCGGGCCGCTATTGGACCACCTATTAATGTCTAATCTCACGCTCGAGATGTATATACCTCGGCGTGAGGGGGGTGTGTTGGAAGTCCTACATCGACTAGAGATAAGGCCAAATTAAAGTATATAAGTGGGTGCAGACCTCACCTTACAAGCCGGTTTCTTCTGTGTCACTTCCTAAATATGTGGGTGATGCCTTAACTCATCCTGGCTGGCGTCAAGCTATGCTGGATGAATTAAGTGCTTTACAGAAAAGTGGAACTTGGGAGCTTGTCCAATTACCATCTGGAAAGTCTGTTGTTGGTTGCAGGTGGGTGTATGCTGTCAAGGTTGGCCCTGATGGCACAATTGATCGTCTGAAAGCTCGACTGGTTGCCAAAGGCTACACACAGATTTTTGGTTTGGATTATGGTGATACTTTTTCTCCAGTGGCAAAAATGACCTCTGTTCGCCTATTCATTGCCATGGCCGCTCTTCGACAATGGCCTCTTTACCAACTTGATGTCAAAAATGCTTTCCTAAATGGTGATTTGCATGAAGAAATTTATATGGAGCAACCGCCTGGCTTTGTTGCTCAGGGGGAGTCATCTGGATTGGTATGTCGTCTTCGCAAATCCTTATATGGCCTAAAACAATCTCCTCGGACTTGGTTTGGTAAATTCAGTTGTGTTGTTCAACAATTTGGTATGTCTCGCAGTGAAGCGGATCATTCAGTGTTCTATCGTCACTCAAGTGCTGGATGTATTTACTTAATAGTGTATGTCGATGATATTGTTCTCACAGGAAGTGACTATCTCGGCATCTCTCAGATGAAACAACACCTTTGTCATCATTTTCAAACCAAAGATCTTGGCAAACTCAGGTACTTTTTGGGTATTGAAGTAGCACAATCCAATGATGGTATTGTCATATCTCAGAGGAAGTATGCATTAGACATCTTGGAGGAAACAGGGTTAATGAACTGTAAATCTGTTGAGACACCTATGGATCCTAACATCAAACTCCTACCAAATCAGGGGGAGCCTTTCTCAGATCCTGAACGGTACAGAAGATTAGTTGGTAAACTAAACTATCTTACTGTTACTCGTCCTGACATTTCCTTCGCAGTTAGTGTGGTGAGTCAATTTCTAAACTCCCCATGTGAAGACCATTGGGATGCAGTTGTTCGCATACTGAAGTATATTAAAAGATCACCTGGAAAAGGTTTGCTATATGGCCCTAACAACGATACAAAAATCGTTTGCTATTCAGATGCTGATTGGGCTGGTTCCCCTTCTGATAGGAGGTCTACTTCTGGATATTGTGTCTCTATTAGTGGCAACCTGATATCTTGGAAAAGTAAGAAGCAAAGTGTTGTGGCAAGGTCCAGCGCAGAAGCAGAATATAGAGCTATGGCATCTGCTACTTGCGAGCTTGTGTGGCTTAAACAATTACTTAGTGAATTGAAATTTGGAGATGTCACTCGCATGACACTTATATGTGATAATCAAGCTGCTCTCCATATTAGCTCTAACCCTGTCTTCCATGAGAGAACCAAGCACATTGAAGTTGATTGTCATTTTATTAGAGAAAAAATCATATCCGGAGATATCAAGACTGAGTTCGTTAACTCGAGCAACCAGTTGGCAGACATATTCACCAAGTCCTTACGAGGACCAAGAATTGACTATCTTTGTAACAAGCTTGGAACATATGATTTATATGCTCCAGCTTGAGGGGGAGTGTTAGATGTTAAGTTGTGTGTTTATGTTAATTGGGCTTAGCCCATTCTGTATTTAGGGTTTAACCCTTATCTTACATTATAAATAAACTACCCTATGTGTATGCTAAACACATAAGGGAGATTTCTCCTAATCTTCTCTATTATTTCACAGAAGGCTCAACAAAAGCATGTTCCAAAGAGGTATGGCAAACAATGGAAGAGCCTCTCTATTTCCGGCCAACTCCCAAGATTGCCTTTGATTTTATTTTCAAAATTTTAATTTCAAAGCTCCCTCCCATTTTCTATTTGAATTTCGACCTGGGTTAAGCTTTCGCCTAGAAGCTACTTTTTTCATTTCATTAGACGACAATTAGGATGAGAATTTAGAATGGTATTAGGAAATAAATAGCCCCTTACTCCTATTGTAATCACTTTAGAATTTGAGAATTTGAGCTATGAGAACACTTGTGAGAGATTACTTACTTAGGATCTTATTGGATTCCTAGGAGACAAGTGGCGGTTCTTTCTTGGTCTTATCATAAAAATGAAGTTCTCTCCATCTTCAAGTGACACTCTTCTTCCATCTCTACAAGTCTCTCCATCCTTTTTTGTTTCTTTGCTTGCTGTCTTGTTTCAATTCTAGCTCATGTTCTTGTCTACTTCTGCAGTTCTTCTTCCTATTTCAATTCAGTTCTCGTGTTATGTTGTTTGTTTAAATCTGAATTAGATGTATCTTGTTTTTTTAAAATTCCTCTTGCTGTTAGGATCCTTGATTCACACCATCTAGTGCCATATAAATGCACTTAAGAAATTAATGATGACATTCAACTCAATCACTTGTTATTTCCAATTGCTTCATATGTTCATTGGTACCCAAATACATGATCTTTACCGTACCCCCAGCCTCTTGGGACCAAAAACCTCTACTTTCAACCAAGTTGAGGTTGACGCTCCCAACTGAAGTAGTCGTAATAAAAATAAAAGCATTCTTATTATAACGGAAAAACCCTCTCATAAATGTGACAGTAGTATCAGTACGATCAGGACAGTTGTAAAGAAATCACCAAGAGAAATACCTCAACTCCATTAGGGCCTATTCGGTTCCGAGAAATGAAGTTGACAATCAGAGTTGCAAATTCATCAGGTACATCTTCCTAAAAATATTGAGCCACAAGTTATTAAATTACAAATTGTAGGAGAAAACCAGAAACGACATAATGAATGCAGAAGGACACGGCAAGTACAAACCTGAATAGCGTGCCCTGTATGCCTTACAACTACCATTTGAAACTTCCCTTGCATCTGACCAATTGTAAGAGACCTGTCATAGGAATAATTCCGAGAAACTATCAGAACTCCACTTCAACAATTCTGTTTTCTCACAACTGAGAAAGAATACGAGAAACAGAATTACACAGTACGCAATGTTATTTGTTCGCGTAAAAAGTTCACATTAGTATCCCAAACATATATTATCACCCTCGTATTAAAATCATATAAATCCTTCTTATACATCTAAAATAAATATGTTGCAATCTACATAGTGGTGCATAAAAAGATGGCCTAAATTTAATTTCAAAAAACATAGATCATATTTACTCGTTGCCGTGAAGTTTAATACGAATCAGGATTGCGCCTATAAATGCCACCATTACATACTGTAACAACGTAACAAAAGAAAAAGGAACAATCATAGTGTGGGACACATTTTTCGATGGTACTAGTGAATGAAAAATAAAAGAGTCTTAAAAAATATTTAGACAACTAAAATTTACCTTATTATGAATTTCAGTTATATCTATTAATGAACCAACAACAGCAAAGTTTTACCCCACAAAGTGAGGTCAGCTACACAAGACACACAACTTCGTTCCACTCAGTTGAAGACCAAATCTATGGAGATTATTCACCGTGAGATCCCTCTTAACAACTCACCAGTGTTGTTCTTAGTTCCCCTCTCTCCCTTTTCTTAGAACAAAAAAACCATGAAATCTCCTCTCCTCACAATTGTTTTCAGTGACCATTGAACATGTTCATATCACAATAAGCAATTATAATGTTATATTTTCCCAATCAGTTTCCCACCAATATCTTCTCATATGGTAACCTTTCTTTGGAGACCACATATCCAACTTAACATTCTCATTCTTGCTACTCCCACATTTTCCCCCATTGTCTCTTAAATGTTCAACGTTCACTAACCTATAGTATAGTTAGAGATGTATAGCTATGACTGAAAGTGACTTAAAAATTGAGCTAATCTCAGATCATAACCTGCCATGCTACTTGGAACATGTAGTAGTAACACATAAAGTTGGAATAAGATTTGCATTCTATTTTTAGCATTGAAATTGGCTAGCTATAAAAGATGTTTTCACTGAAAACCAACAAATAAAGTTTATGGTATCACAAAAAGTTAAAATAATTCAAAAAGAGTAACCTGTCCAATCTATCTGTTCCTGCTAATAACAACAACTTTGGAACTGGACTTGACAAAAATTTATCGGAGAGTCCTTCATACCTGTAAGAAAAAATATTAACTGCTTAAAGGGATAGTAAGATACCACAAGAGTTACTTTCAATTTGATGAAAACTTAGCCTAGTTGGATTTGTTTAGAATCAAGCAATCATGCTCTGCATTCCAAGGAAGTATATCATCTAAAATTCTTCAAGCAAAAAATATGAAAAAAAATTGTGGAAGAAAGGAGTTAACGGTGATTGTTTTAACACATTCCTCTTTGCATAAAGACTCAACGAAAATCCAAACAACAATATATGAAGCAATTACCCAACAACAATCAAAAGTGAAGCCCCACACAATCCACCTCTTGCTTAGAAGTTAGAGAAGATAGAAAGTAATTGGTTTCATTCATATATACAATTTGCAACTGCTGTGAACATCTGGCATGAAAGTTAAGATAAAAACATACCAGCCTTTCCAATATTGTTCAGTCTTTTCCAGCTCAGTTCGGTAAAGATAACTGCGATATCACATCAGTGTCATACTAATCAAGCATAAAACTAAACAAAAGGACACGTGACCAGATGTTTAGAATGCATGGAACTCATAAACAACATTATATTTTGAATTATTCTATCAAAGTAATGGAAAGTTAAGAGAAGCATTACTACTCACCATTTCTTTGACTCGTTATATTTTAATGTGGAAGGGATGGATACACGAGCAGAATCAATATTTCTTAGAGACCCCGCCCTCACACTCCATTCAATCTGAACAGAAGCAATTTCAGCTCACATCAAAATTCACCAGAATAAATGAAGCAACAGTGAGCCTTCACTTAAACCTAGAGCTTATGCACGTTTGATAACACAGCCATATGGTATGACATGCAACAAATGCCTCCACATGAAAATCTCAATTGATGTTTTTGCACTTATAGCATGCCATTGGACGGTGAATGGCAGAGGCAAATCAATTAAATTAAAGTTTTAAATACAATTTTGATCCCTCTATTTTGTTCAAGTTGCAATTTAAGTCCTCCCATTTTTAAATAGATATTTAGTCCCCCTCCTTTTAAAAAATTAGACCAATCTTCAATTTTGTCTACATTTATTTTTTGTATTTCTTAATTTTAGTTAATTAAATATTTTTTCGGATCTTAAATGAATATGTTTAGGTCTAGGATTCAATCGGACCATAATAAAAGAAATCAAACGCAAACAAAATTCTGGATTGAACCAAAATTCTGGATTTCCTAAAATAGGACCAAATCTCAATTTTAAGATGGAAAACGGGAGAGGCTGAAAGTGTAGATTAAACAAAATATGGGGGCCAAAATTATATATAAGCTCAAAACAGAAATAAACCACTTGGTATGTACAAATATAATAATGTATGTTCGTAAATTTAAGCTATGGCTTATAACAGCCGAAAGGTACTCATTCTATGTTTGTATACATTTTCTTTCTCATTCAAGACCTCCCTCGATTAAATACTTTTGGTGTTCTTGGTTCTTGGATCCACACACCTTGTGCACTAACTAGGAACTTATCGTGCCATGAAGCTAGTAAATTAGTGCCTCAGTTTAGAGGTTGATAATTTGCACCAGTGCCTCTTATTCAAAAACAATGATTACGTTATAACTTTGTTAGCTATTTCAACGAAAAAATTCAGTTTAAAATAACAATTTCAAGTGCATTTCTAACCAGAACTCAATATTCAAGAGGATTATCATAAATTAGGATTGGGATGACATTCAAAAAAAAATTTAAAGACTGCTTTAATAATGACAATGAAAAGAAAGTAAAAAAGATCAAAATCAGAAACAGTAGACATAATAGAAAACACAACTTGAAACACAAATGAAAGAAGGTATAGAGACAGGGCTCACAGCTTTTTCAATGCTTGAAAAATGTTGCATCCTGTTTGATAGAATTTTCTGCATATGCATGAGTGAGGCCATGGCTGTTCCCTGAAATTGTTTAGACAATCAACATCTTTGTTCCAATGACGAAAAAAGTCATAACGAAATTTATGCGGCAATTAACCACAGAAAACAACCTCTACAACATCCACGACAACCAACCCAGCCAAGGTGGACAATGATCTTCTTGCAGCAACATGCACAGCAATTGATCCTCCCATGCTTCAATAGTGAAACAAATTTTGATCAATGACCGATAATAATAATAATAATAATATAAAACAAAGTTAAATGTAATTTATACAAGTGGAAAACTGGTCATGCTCAGTACACCAAATATATTCATAGGAATAAAATTCAGAGAAGAAAATAAGTGAAAAATAAAGGCAAGTGGTGCAGATACAGACAAAAACATAAAAAGAAACACAAATATCTGCAAAAGTAAATGCAAATGTCAAATTAAAGTGGTAATACAAAACAGTTATACAGAATATCCTTGTAGTCATGCCACATTACAGTCTTATAGCAAATGCATAATGCTTATGAGTTATGAAGCACAATACACAGTGATTGAAGTATGATAAATCTAGTCAGATGTAGTAAAGCTGTGGTGAAGAGGCAGGTAGCACATATCAGGGAAAAATGTTTTGACCATTGAGACTAATGGATTTCATGTATCAAACAAAGTACATAAGGTTCTTCTTTTATCAACTTAGTAGCATATGACTTGGTTTATTGAGAGCTTAAAAAATTACTTCAGATTGAAGTTATAGCTGTTTCATAATCCTATAATTTTTTAAGCATCAAACTTGCTTTTAAGTTGATGTTTCTTTTATAGAGTGTCCTTGGGTGTTTGGAGTTGAAATGAAGAAACAAAAGGAGAAGTGGAAACCAAAGTGCCCTTAAAAGACTCTGAACTTATAGAAGGAAAAAATACTTCAAACTAATAAAAGCTTAACAAGAGTTATATGATATTATCATCTAATGAAGGCAGTGAAAGAAGGGTAATCACGGTTGAATTATATAGATATATTTAAATATATTTTCTGGCACATTTAAGCTGGAAAAGAATCCAATATTACTTCCAGAGACTAAAGTGCTTAACCAAGATAAAAGTGTCAAAAAGTATAACATTATTAATTGATCTTTGACAATTGATTTCAGGTATGAAAGCCCCTATAACAAGAATCCAAGAAAATTAATTTAAGAAACAAAATCACCTGTGACCAACAAGAATCATTGCTGGAGGAGAGTTGCCATATAATTCCTTTATAATAGCAAATACATCATTGCACATAGTCTGCACAAGAAGATGATTACCTCTACAAGTACATGAGTTATAAGATATCCAATTTAGTTCATTTACTACTTTTTACCTCAACAGATAAGTCAAGATCATTTTCTGTTGATGATTTCCCATGACCTCTCAAGTCCATAGCTACTACCCTAGCTTTCTCCTTAATTTTACTTGCTGAGACAGCAAATGAAAGCCTGTGGAAATATAATGTGAAGACTTTCATCAGGTTGTATATTATGAATAATTTGAAAAAAAATGTTGATAAATGACATGTTTCTGAATTGTCATGTTCTAACATCTAGAACATTATTTCAAAATCCCTCTAATGATTTGACCAATAACTTTCTTCAGTCTCCCTCTACCTGCAACAATTTGACTATATTCTACTTGATTCACCCTTCTTACTTGTGCTCCGATGAGTCTTCTCTAAACATGCCCAAACCATCTAAGACAAGACATTACCTTCTCTACCATGGAGTTTATCCCTACTTTTTTCTCTAATGTTTGTATTAATAGCTCTATCCGGTATTGTGTGCTCCTTCATTCATAGGAACATTCTCAATTGTAAAACATTAAGCTTACTTTCTTGTTGCCTGTTTACCACCCAACACACAATCTTATAGCTGGCATGCAGGCCTTCTAACTGTGCAGTAAAATTTTACTCTAAGACTTTGTGCATAAAAAAGAGAAACACTTCTGAATATGAAAATAATTTATGTGCACACACTTGCATTTACATTCCTTCACTCTGTTTAGAGTCTGCTTATTCATATAAATAAATTACACCAATTAAACTATCAATGCCATAAATAAAAATCCTAACAGAATAATCAAAATTAAATTGATTGGTAATCAAAATTAATCTGATTGATTAATGCATTACACCAACTAACTATCAATGCCATAAATAAAAATCCTAACAGAATAATCAAAATTAATCTGATTGATTAATGCATTATACCAATTAACTATCAATGCCATAAATAAAAATCCTAACAGAACAATCAAAATTAAATTGATTGGTAATCAAAATTAATCTGATTGATAATCAGAATTAATCCACGTAGCTTCCTTATTTATCTTCCTATAACACATTGTGCGAGACTTAGACAATGTATTCTTCCAAAAACATTTAATTTTCCTACAAGATCAAGAAATTTAAAATATTAACCAAAAGTTAGCACACAGCACTACCAACTGTCTCAAGAGGAAATTTAGAGGTAGGCGACAGTAAATTCAACAATACTTCGTGGACCATTAATAATAACTATAAATTAAGAGAAGAAACAATGAATAAGACACACATTAGCACCAATCGTACCCGGAATAACCACCACCGTGTAAACAGAATACAACGGGTCCCTCTGTTCCTGCCGAGTAAACATGAAACACCTGAACAAATGGGGGAAAATGACAGAAGAAAATTCATATTATCGGGATTACAGAAAGCGGTCACAGAAAGAGCATGATTTAGATTCCCAGACTAACATCGTTCGATTCGGGAATGGCAACATCCTCTTCTTTATCAAAATACTGGGACCAATCTAGAGGCGCGTATTTTTCTGAAGAGCTCCTACAATAAACAATGGTTAAAACGATGGTGAACACCGCCGTTTACATGCAGATGCGGATAACGATCTGCTGATAAGTGAAGAGGTGAAAAGAAGAAGATCGCAGAAGCTTACTTAGTCGGTGGGCGATGAGGAACGGAAGAGAAAGCAGAATCGGGTTGAGTTTGCTGTTGTGAAGGCTCCTCCGTCGCATTTTCTGGAAGCGAAGCCATGTGAGAAGAAGAAGATTCCATAACTCTCCGTCTTCCTATGTCGATCTCCAATGTTCAATCACACTTTTGCAGAATCAGACCAGAACTGAATTATAAATAAAAATTTAAATCTGAAATCAATAAACATTTTCATAAAAAAAAATCTAAAGAACAAGAAAACAAAACACATTAACGAGGATTGGTCGGAGAATACACTCGATGAGCAAGAAAGCGACACAGTTTTTTTCGAACCGCAGTACACTTCTTGTATGAAATATGATGCTTCAGTTCTTGGATGATGACGCCTTGTGATAAAACTCTTGCATCGTATTAAAGAAAATGAATACAACTCAACCATCTATAATGAGTTCTAACACAATTCCAAACACTCTTTTAAACCTGCTTAATTTTGATTATGGGTAATAAAATATTAAATTTTAATTAAAAAACCTAAAATTGAAAATACGTCGGTCTGAAATTAAAAATACCAATACCGTGTTTTTGTCTTTGGAGCATTACAGGGAAGTATAATAATATTATTAAAATTATACTTTTATTTTTAAATATAAAATAGTTCAGGAAAAATTACATAAAAAAGTAAATATATTAGGTTTTTTTAGGTGTAGAAAAATTATTTGGTGTACATGTATTGTCTATGACTATATATTGAGTTTTTCTTTTTCTTGTACAGGTTTTTATTTTTAGTTTTACCTTTAAATACTTTAATTTAAAATTCATTATATTTATAAATTAAAATAATTATTTTATCGTTTTATTTTTAAAATCATTATTTAAATTTAATTATTTTTTTATTAAATAAATTATCTATAATTAGAAAGGAGGACACACGTATGTTTCCACTAATTTTTTCTAATAAAAATACATCTGATTATATATGCCTAGTGATTTTACGCATTAAGGTCACTTTATCGTAAATTTTTTTAGAGTCAGATTTTCTCATTTCAGAGATTTAATTCATGAGTTTACGTAGTAAGTAGGATTAAACTAAAAAAAATGGTTGCAGTTGAAATCAAGACTGAACATTTGACAAAAACACATGGGTGAGGAAAAATGCATAATTTATAGGTTTATGTTTTTAAAACATAACGAAAAAAACATGGATGAGGAAAATATACATAATTTATGGGTTTATGTTTTTACCCAATTCTATTCTCTCAAAATTAAAAATTCTCAAAACGGATTATTTTTTAATTTTAAAATATACATATTGAATTAAGTTTTTGTGTTCTTTTTTTATATTTTATTGTTGTTTATAATAATCTTTTAGAGATTTCATATATACTATAAATAAAAAAAATTTATATAATATAAAAAGGTATAAATCTTATTTTATAAATTATTTAGATTTAAAAAACAATCCTTAAGTATTAGTAGTTAAGTACTAAGACCGTGGGTTAGACTTTATCTTAACCATATTTTTCTGTTAAGTCTATCCTGTCATTTATTATCTAATCATTATACTTATTAATATTTAATTTTATACTTAAAATGTCGGTTTAAGTGAGGTTTTGAGATCTTAAATTGATTATAAATGTGAATTTATAGTGTATAAAAGAATACAAATGTCGATTTACAAATTGATAGTGTGATATTACTTAAAATCAAAATTTTTTAACATCATTACTTTGTATTTATATTTAATATACGCATTAATATGATATTTGATTTTTAAAATTAATGTTTAAAAATAATATTTTATATGTATATACTGTCACGTGTTATGCGTATTACATGTATATTAATATATGATTTATTTCTCATGATCATTTTAGTGATTTGAAATTTAATTATAGTCTTCATATTAGACAATAGTAAATTAAAAAAAAAAACTACAATTTTGTATGATATTTTTAATATAAAGCGAGCGTCTAATTTATCTTCGTAAAATTTACTAATAAAGTGAATTTGAATTGAATTATAGTTCATCGATGAAGTTATGATAAATGTATGGAAAGTAACCATGTTTTGAGTAAGTTGGTGGAAATTAAAACTTAGTTCATCATGTGCATACAAAAACAAAATGATTTAATATAGCATATTTTGATAATTTCATTAAAAAAAATTACAACTATATTACTAGTTTCTATAAACTAACACTTTTATAACTAATTTTGGTTGAAGGTGATTCAGTTTTTATGATACCAACTTGCATGATTAATGGATAATTATGATAATATTTGTGTTGTGGATGAATATTTTTTTGTTGAAAAAATTTATGGTGATGTATTAATATAATATAATGTCATTTCCTTATGGATTTTTGATATGATGTTGGATGTTGGATGTGTACCTCTGATAATGTGAAGTTAGTGAACTTCAAGATATAGTGTTGGGCACCATCTTAAGACCACCAAATGATCACTACAAATTTTACATTTCAAATTATATACTACAAAATATAATTTCTATCATGTATTACATTTTTTTATTTTAAATTATCTGTTTTGGAATACAAATTTTGATTCAAACTATACATTACAAAACATAAAAAAATTAAAATTTTGTATTATGTAATCCAAAAGCTGTTCGAATTGTATAATCTAAAATTCACACATAAATGAGAAACTCACAAAAAAAAAAAAATCAATGCATAAACACAACCACCAGCAATCACCTCCCACAAACCACCACCACAAACTTCAAAACACTTATTCTCTAAATTTATTTTCAGAAGGATAATATTAGTATTTTGAAGAGCACGGGGTGCAGGAAGAATTTGCCATCAGGAAGAAAGAGCCCATTAACAGTAGTAAAAGCCCAACGGCCCGCGAGAGACAGGTAGGTACCAGTTGTACTAAAAGCCTAGGGTGTGACTGGCATGGGTGCGTAGGTCGTAACCCTAAAATCAGAACCAGCGAGTGGCAGTGACACAATAAATATCCATTCGTCTCGAACCACCTCATTTCCCTCCACCCCTTTCTCTCCTTCACCACACACTCCTGCTCGCACGTTTATCTTTCACAGCTCATGGCGGAGGAAGAAGTTGCGGCACCTGCTGGCAGCCCCGTTCCCTCTGATCACAAGCGGAAACTCGAAGATCTGCAGCCCGAAACCACCGAATCTAATGCCAATTCAAACTCCAATGTCGACGGCGAAACGGCCGATACGGCAGTTCCCGCAGAGACCGAGAACAAGCGTCCTCGCCTCGACGACCAGCGGGACGTCCCCGGTACTGTAATCGTCAATTTGCTTTCCAATTCAATTAATTCAATTATTCGGGTCCTGCAATGGCCGTAATAGTTTTTTCCATTCATTATAATATTGTTAGTAAAATAATCCTTGAGGATGATATTAGGTCTGAAAGAGAAAGAAAGAGGAGAAATGATTTATATTTAATGATACTGTGATAAATGCTAGCGCCACAGCCGTTGAATTGCATTATCGGCTTAATTTACTGGGTATCATGGAATTACGTGGGTTACACTCTCTTCAGTGAATCTCACCCGCATTTTGTGATTCTGAATACATTCCAGCGTGTAATAGGGCGTGGTTTAGAAAGAGTGTGTTTCTAGCATTCCTTATTGTTCTTTTCTTGCGAGGACCTATTTGTGTAAATCTTACTCCGGTTTTGGTGTCAACAGCTAATACAAATGGGCATCAAGATGAGCAAGAGGCTGATCAAGAGAAAGAAACCGAAGAAAGATCGGCTTTGGAGGATGTCACTCCTGAGCCTGATCAAACTACTACCAAAGATCCTACTGAGGCAATTGTTGTTGAACAAAAATCTGGTGAGAATAGCGAGCTAGATGATGCCAGAGAACCTCCTGTTGAGAACGCTGGACATGAAAGTGCCGAGGAGCCTTCTAAAGAAACTCAACAAGCGTCTAAGGACGCAACTGAACCAGATACTTCTGGAGACAAGCAGCTCAGTACTGTTGAAACCGCTTTGCATAGTGTGGAAGTTCCGTATGATAAGGTGTTGATTATGTATCCGAGATTTTGATGTTATATTAAGTTTGTTCGTGAAAAATATTTTATTTTGGATTCTTGTATAATTGAACACCATAGTTGTTCTTATCTATTTGTATTTTGCTTTAAAATATTATTTATCTTCTATGAATTTCTTGTACCTGATTTCAGCAAGATGCTTCTTTTGAACATAAGCAATCCGCATCCGAGGCTGAGATAACAACGCGGAGAATTGAGGTTCCTAACAACAAGGTATTTCGATTCTCTTGGATGCATGTTATGGGGCTCAATTATATTACATGTTTGTATCAGTGTTGGATTTCGTGGGTTTGTAGTTTTGAAGCACACAATGCAATTGAAAAATTTCCTCTCTGTCATGGTTTGTAGTTTTGCTTATTCTTTGTATATTGCAATTAACAATTCTGTTGCGTATGTGTTTGCATCTTGTATGGGATCTATTGTGTTGTTAGAATTGGGACTCAGTTTGAAAATATTAGTCAAAAATATACATCTGTGTTTGTGCACTAACATTGATTTTTGTTGGAGTTGAAGTGGTCATGTTTGTGTTTGTCTGAGTCTGTTTTTACTCACGAATTGCCAATGACAACGGACATGATTGGTTTGCGACTACAGAGGAAACGGGGGAATCATAGGGTGGATTGAGTTGAGCTGGTTTAAAGGTTGAGTTAGGTCTAATCCATATCTGTGATTTTATCAGGCCTCAACTCTATCTATCATTTTTTGGCTATTGTCGATGCCTATTTGACAAAATTTCATACTTCAGTTTTTGTGTTTTGGGAATGCGGAATGTCTTATTATCCCACAAGTCATGTCGTTTAAAAATAATGCTAGAAGACTCCTTATAAGATTTTTGCAATCCTCCCCACCCAAGCTAACTTTTGGAGTTAATTGAGGCCAATCCATTTGTAATACACATTATATTATGAAAAACTCACTTGCTTAGTTTATTTATATGACTTTTAACATTTTAATGCTCACAATATTGGATGTTTTGGTTTTAGTTCCTATTTAATTTTTTGTTTATTTTTCCTCTTTTTTATTTTTCTTTCTTTGCTTTTAGTTCCTGCCTTTAGCTTTATTCGTAAATTTAGTGGTGATGACATCACATGGCATGTCAACAAAATAGCCGACTCAGCAATGGTAACATTATCAAAAAGAGTCTTGTTTACATATAATATCATCAAGGACTAAAATGTGGTACATTTATAGGGACTAAAATAAAAAAAAAAGTACGTTATTTAATATATTTTTAGGAACTAAATTTAAATAATAAAATATTTACTGGGACTTAATATAGAAATATGGTATTTATAAGGACTAAATCAAAACTAATTTATTTACAAGGGAGTTATATAATAAGGGACATATTTACTAATTCTTTCGTCATATTCAACAACCATAATGTTTATTAACATATGCAATTCACATTAGTAAACTAAATATAATAATTCTTCCACTTAAAAGTGGATAAATTTTTTTATTGTATTGCTGCTTCTTCCTGGTTTTTTATTTTGGGATGACGATCTATGCATCCATGCCAGTCACACCCTTTGCCTTACTACTACAAGTATCTACCTCTGCATCATGGGTACGGGCTTCTGCTATTGTCAATGTGGTCTAAGAGAATGCAACTAGTCATTATACATTAGTCATCATGGGACCAGTCATTACTGAAATTTTACGGTAGTTGTTATGATTTGTTATTTTCATTCCTGAAGATCAGAAACCCTAAATATCTTAGCTTGAAAAAAATGATCATGAAGATCCCACATACCTCTGAAGCTTGATCGATCCAGAGAATGGATTGCAGAATAGAATCATCAATGGGTCTATGAATCCAATCGAGTACAATATTGTTGCATCACTCCCATGCTGTATCTGTTGGTGACGGAGGAAGAATGCTGCCGTCTACAAACTTCAATTTATTTTTGGAGAGGAGAGCACGCTGCAAGGCTAATGCCTGTGAGGGTGACTGTTGGCATGAAGAATCAAAGAATTTGAGGGATTGGTGAGGTAATCACCATAAATTGAGCCCTGGTTAGCCCTGGTGATATAAGAAGGGATAAAAATAATTCGTATCAGTGGTTTGGCCACCAGAGTTTCTTAAGGATCTTTGATACCATCTCAGAATGAATATCTTGTTGATTTCATCATTCTCCCTCAATACAGTAAAGGCCATGGACATTTATACAACGATGAAGGAATCATCTGTACATAACAAACTTGACACGAGTTATACTATGCATAAAACTATACAGGAATGAAATATAGCAACTTGTACTGAACCAATCAAGAGTGATTATTCTTTTTAAATTTGTACATTTTGCTTTTAGGTACCAATAATGAAGTTAATTGCATGCATATTTGTTACATTTTCTCTTGAAGCTGTCTTATTTTCTAATTAATTGAACATCTGTCTTGGATTTGTTTTTTAATGATTTATTTTTTTATGCACAGGTTGGTGTACTTATTGGGAAGGCTGGGGATACTATACGATACCTACAGTATAATTCAGGTGCAAAGATTCAGATCACGAGGGATGCTGATGCTGATCCCCACTGTGCTTCAAGGTCTGTGGAATTGATAGGAAGTTTGGAAAGTATTGAGAAGGCAGAAAAACTAATGAATGCCGTGATTGCAGAGGTTTGATATCATATCCGTTCTTCATCTTGCTCTTGTTTGTCTACTTTTTTCTTGTCTTTATGCTTATGCTTGTTTCATTTCATATTTGGCAGGCTGATGCTGGGGGATCTCCTTCTCTTGTAGCACGGGGCCTCTCCCCTGCTCAAGCTACTGTTGGATCTGAACAAATTCAGATACAAGTTCCAAATGAAAAGGTGATAGACTTACACTATCTCTAAATTCGTTTTATTAGAAAAAATCATTATTCGTGCTTTTTATTATTGTATGTAACCTTGAGTGATGTGTTTCTTTTATACAGGTTGGATTAATCATTGGGAGAGGTGGAGAAACAATTAAAAGCCTGCAGACCAAATCCGGGGCACGGATCCAGGTAGTTGTTATCGTTAACCTCGAACCTTTTTGTATTAAATCTGTGTAGTCAAGATTGAACCTAAATTGGAATTAAACTGCTAATAATGAGCTGTATATCAATGCTTAAAAATTTAACTGTAATGACAATAATTTGATTTTGAAATGCATGGCATAGCATAATATAATGGAGTGCTTCCTGATTTGTCATGTTTATTGAAATCATTCTGATTTTAGAGATACATCTTGTAAATTGATGAATAGATCTATGAAAAGTGAATTGTTGCATATTTTATTTTAAAGAAACCAGTGGTGACCAACCCATTGTCGAACCAATGTGTAAGAGCTCTCGAGTTAAGCGAAAGTGCTCCTTACCACACATGTAATAATTTTAAATTTAATTATGCAGTGCTAGTGTATTTCTGAGTTATATGAAAGTTTTGTACTTGACTTAAATTTTAGTTTTTCCTGCCAAGATCGTTGCCTGAACATTCATCTTTAATATAAAGGAATGTGTTGCCTAAATGTCATGTGTATTAAGTTTATTTTAGGCTTGGAGACGTAAAAATATTCTATTGAACGATGTTTGTTGTTACTGACTTGTGTGTTTAGCTGAACACTTAATTTGAGTGTTAATTATAAATGTCTTTGATCTTGAAATAATACTTTCTTATTCTTATCTTTTAGTCTTCATGTATATGTATAATGAATTATTTAACTTGAAATTGAAATCTTTGGTATATTGATCACCCTGCTGTCCTAGCTGTTTCTGGGTGTGGCTGTTCTGTACTTATGGGATTGATAACTGCAGGATAAGCAGTTCTGCCATGCTGATTAATTGTGATTTCTGTCGAGTTTGACACCATTTGAGACTCATACACTTTTTCGAGATTTAGTTTCTTAGAATCGGTTCATTTTATAATTATTTGTTACTATTGTCGCCTCCAACAAGAGTGTTTTGCAATTTTATAATCTCTTCATTCTCCTTTTTTGAATTTAGCTTGTGAATTTTGATTAAATTCATTTTTTCATGTTTTAGTTGATACCTCAACATCTTCCAGAAGGGGATGATTCTAAAGAAAGAACTGTTCAAGTTACTGGTGATAAGAGGCAAATTGAAATTGCACAAGAATTGATAAAAGAAGTCATGAATCAGGTTTGTTTGACTATACATGGCTTATGCTGCAGAAGTTTACAATTTTAATATTCGGAAATTATTGGTGCTTGTTTATCTTAGTATAGTTTTTACGTTAGTGATCATTATTCTGCATTGGTGTTGATTTATTGACAAATTTTATATATGGTGATTTTATGTTAATATCCATGTGTTGAATTTGGCTGAACAAATTGCAGTAATTTTTAAAGAATTGTGTGGGTGGTATGGTTATTGTGTAATCTGCGTCCATAACCATGTTTGTGCCAACTTCTATTTATTCTTTTTTTTGAATTGGAAAGTTTATATATATTTTGCTTTTTTGTTATTGGGGGGTAATGCCACCAAATATTGCTTGTTAATTTTGGATGGACTAATGTTGAATTTCCCATTGTGATCACGAGTTTTATAGTTTTATTTATTGCTTCATTAGAATTTTTATGCAGAATGAAACTAATAAATACTAAATGTGATTAGTTGTATATAGCTAACCTTTGTAAATCGGAATCTAGACATTTTCCATGTAGTGTGCATGTATAGAATACAGATCTAGACAAAATCCTCATATATCTGTGCTTGTTTTATTTGGGTTTGATTGCTACCCTACAATTGTATTGTGAAAGCAATAGAAATCTTGATTGTGTTCAAGGAAGTATCCCATGTATTCAATGCCTGTATGAACCATTTATGGAAGTATTGTATCTATTGCTGCCATAGAAGTGAGATTGATCACCTGAAACCGTGTTCGTGAGTTTGGAAAATGATCAATTATCCATGCCAAGGTCAATTAAATCTTCTTAGAAGATCGTATATGTAAACCAAGATGTCAGTTGCAATGATTTATTTTTCTTGAAGGTGCCAATTTCGAATTGGTTGGCTTTAAAAATGCAGATTTGGCTATTGTCTTTTCCCTGGGGTCAGCATTGCTTTCTTGATGTAGCGTAGACAACATATTCACTTTCATCCACTGAAGAGAGGTGGCTGGCATTAAAACCTCAGATTGCAGGATGTTTAATGGTTGGTAAGATTGCTTCAAGACTTAAAAATCATGATTCAGTAAGAATATGTTGTGCTGGCCTTGGTGCTCAAATAGAGCTGCTGTATGATTTGCATGAGACCTTTTGGAAGGAAAGTCATACCTGGTGAAGTAATGGAGTCTGATGATTTTAACTATGTTGGGGCTGTGTTTCTTTATCTAGTTCTATACTCAAATATTTAATAAGCAATTCATGTCATATGGTGTGTATTGAGGTTGGGGGTGTTAACGTAAATCATATGACCTGGTGTCAATCCCAGTATATCGTGTTCATTAACATGCTGTCTATCATATATTGAACCTAATGATAGTGTGGTTTAAAGTACTAGCATAGCATTTTGTTAGATGAGTGTTACATTGGTGTTGTGAGTACAGAAGAGCAAGGAAACCTAGTTGATCAATGTTTGTTGATGAAAGCATGGATTTGAATATTGAAAACTGTGCTTTTTGTGAATCTTCATAACATAGTGGAAGTCTATTGTGTTCGGTCCTCAGCATACAAACATGCATTTTCATTGCCTTTTGCCTGTAAATTATCTTAACCTTTCATCACCGATTAGTGTTTATGGGCAACATTGACATATTCAATATATTTATTGGTCCCTTTAATAACAACGTAGTATTTATTGTTTTTATATTTCACCGTAATCTTTTAAGCATTTTTATACGTTTGTTAAGAGATGTTAAACTTCAACGTGCCATCTATGATTGGCTAGTCGTTGAATTGATAGATTGAATTTAACTCAGAGCATTATGAGTTTTTCTTTGTCAATGTCCGTCTCCTTCCTTTTCCCTACCTTGTTTGCTGAGGTGAGTTTTTTTAATACCCGTGATAGCATTTGTTGTGACTTTATTTGTATATTGTATAGTTGATTACCTACTGTAGTCAAGAATATGATGATTGACATATTACGTATATACATTATATTTACATCTGCTGCATACTATGGTTAATTCCCATCCAGATTTGGTCATTTATTTAGCACATGATTATATGACATGCTATGGATATTACATTATATTTATAACCTGCTACGTACTATTCTGTTGGTTCCCATGCAGTTTCAGTTATATCCCTGTCAAATTCTGATGACTTGGTCTGCGTACCATTTATATAATTATGCAATAATGTAGATGTAACTCCATCAACTTTATGACCAAATCATTTTGAATTTTCTTACTATAACTTTTTTTGGTTGGGTGGGTAGCACATCCATTATCATTTAATTTGACTACTCATGAATTTTAAATGATTTCTCAAAATATGGGTGTTGAAAGCTGCTTTTGGTTTAACTCTGCGTACGATATTGTTCTGATTAAGAGAATTTTCGTGTTTACTTACTTCATGTCGTGTTTTGGTTGAATAGCCCATCAGGCCATCATCTGGTGGCTTCGGCCAGCAGGCCTATCGCCCACCACGTGGATCTGGTGGCCCACCCCAATGGGGTCAGAGGGGTTCTCATTTTGGCCACCCCTCAGCATATGATTACCAGCATCGTGGGCCATATCCTTCTCATAATCAACCGTATGCCCCTTCATATGGAAATTATCCTCAACATATGGCTCCAAGAAGCGGCTACGGCTCTGGTTGGGAACAAAGGCCTCACCACAGCTTTCAAGCTCCACCCCCACACAATGGTGGTTATGAGTATTATGGAGGACAAGGGGGTCATTTATCTGATGCTCCACCATCCACACAGCTTCCCAGTTCAGCCCCACCACATGGTACTGGTCCTTCCCCTCTACCGTCCATGGGCCCAGCCCCGACTCAGGTGAATTACAACTATGGACAGCCACAAGGTCAGGATTATGGTCATCAAGCTGCTTATTCACAGGCAGGACTTCCTCAACAAGGTTATGGACAGGGATACGAGGAGTCGAAGTATGAAAATCGTGCTCCTAATCAACATCCGTATGCAGGACATGTAAACTCTCAAACTACCTACCCTCAGACTGGTGCTCAGCCGAATTACCCTGCACCTCAGCAGTATGGCAAGCCTCCGCTATATGGCATGCCATCACAAGGACAGCCACAACAACCATATGGTCATCCTAGAGCTACTCAACCAGGCGAAATGCCGTATCAGGGTTCTGCTCCTGCCCAGTCATATGGCACGAATGTGCCTACACAACAGCCATACCCATATGCTGTATCCGGGCCATCACAAACAGCATATCCTGGATATGGGTCTGCACCAGCTGCAGATGGCTACAGTCATCCGCAACCTGCATCCGGTGCACCTTATACCCAGCCACAACCCAGTTATGGTCAGCCAGCTGCCCAACCTGCTGCCAGTTATGCACAGGTTGGTCCCACTGGTTATGCATCATACCCATCTTCACAGCCTGGTTACCCTGACCAACAGGCTGCCAACAATGCAGTTTATGGCTACCAAGCACCCCAAGACGCTGGTTATAGCAGTGGTGCTGCACCAGCGTATAGTACAGCCCAACCAAGTGGGCAACCAGGTTATGGTCAACCCACTCAAACTCAAACTGGTTATGAACAATCCAACACACAATCGGCAGGTTATGGGGCTGTACCAGCAACTGCTCCGGCTGCGTATGGCAAGACATTGTCACCACAGCCTGCTGCTTATCCCCAATATGACTCCACCCAGGTTTATGGTGCTCCCCGATGATGTTTTCTATTAACAACCAAATTCTAGTATTAGCATGTTCTAATTTTATGGCTCCTGTTGGTGTATCCTGCTCTCGAATTGCCTGTAATATGTACTGTTTTACATTATGAACGTGGAACATGAAAATGTAATTTTAATAGGCCCGAGTGCTCTGATGTTACAAATTCTTGAAAATCCATGTTGCCTACGGCTGTTGTTTCTTCCAAGAATTTATAAGAAAATTAATCGAGATTGTTGCATCACTCGTGTTTGTGTTTTTGCTGAATACATTTAACGCGCGGCAGACTCCGTAGTACTTCAGTGCTTCCCGCCGAATATTCGCCTGTTAATTTCATGACTCCTGTGCCGACATGGTTTTGAATTTCATAAATTAGCGTGCGTTATTAGTTAAATTAAGCATAATTTTTGGTTAAAAGGGGTTGAAGAATTCATTAACTTGCACCATCTCCTTTACCCTTAGTAATATGCTACCATTAATAACATCATAACATGTTAGACGAGATGTTGATCGCGTCAAATATCTAAGTAGATTAGGTTCGGTACTAGACATTTATTTGTAGAATTATTTTGAAATTACAATCTTTAACAAAGTTGATTCAAAATAAAATGTGCGTGTAGTGTCATGTCATTTTCCGTTTAGAAAATTAATTTGGATACATAATGCTATTTTAAAACTAGTAATCAAAATTGAGTTTTGGACATGAAATCAATAATTAACACGGACTACTTTTTTAATCTTTTTTTAGTTCTTATTTTTTATATTTTGATTGAGTTGATCGTACGCGTAGGGGATGAACAAGACAAAGTGATTTCTATTATTGACGACCAACAAAATTTAAAACTTATGTTTGAATGAATAAAAAAACTTATAAATGTAGCTTCAATGAAACTTAAGTCTAAAACATGAAATAATGTTTTCAACACAATTTAATTATTTTCTACAGAAAAATAACAGTTCACCAATCTTAGACTCCGGCTGTTGACACAACTTAATTATTTTAACACGTACTATTAAAATAAGTATACTTTGCATTATTTGATTGAAATTTTGAATTTCTTGAATGTTCATGATATGAACCTGTCTACTCGAGCAATGAAAAAACAGTTTGGCAGGCTTAGCAATCAAGCATTTGTTAATGAACGATAGATGAGAAAAATGATCCAAGCATAAATGAATTCGTTGGGTTCCTTGTAGGCAATTATAGACCTCTAAATGTAATGGTAAAAACACAATAATTTTTAACCCTTATTACTTGAATGGCCATTGGAATCAGTTTGGGAGAAATGAAGTTGCAATGAAGATAAGCCAGTGATACCAGGGTTCCTCAGTTGTTCAAGCTGTTTGTTGCCACGGCGAAGCAAGTACTCAATGTAAAGAAAGTTTTTCCGATCTACACTCTTTGCATTACGCCGAAACTCTTGCGATACAATTGATTCTATCTTGCGCCGCTCTTCCTCCGATTTGGAACGTGCTGCACGCAGAAACCCTCTGAAAAGACTAAGCACTTGTTTCTGCATCCCAGAAAGCCTTTGCACTTTGGAGCTTCCCATCGCATCTTGTTTTCTCAAAAAATATACAAGTTTTCTGGGCTAGATTCTGCACATGAAGAACAACGATGCTGGTGAGTTCGTTCGTTCCTTCACACTTTATTACATCAGATTAGAACGTTATGGAAACGATAAGCAATATGAAAATCTCAATCCTTTGGAATATCAGAATCAGCAACCTAAAAACCCTACTAAGGATTCAAATCCATGTTGGGCATTTTATCAAATAGTTCGTAAGCAAATATCCGAAACCAATTACCTCAAACTCGAGCAGGAAAAACAATTATCCGAAACAAATTTGTTCAGATCGAAATTTAAGCGGTGCAATCAAACCCATCTGTCGTCGATGTTCTGTCTTGGAAAGAGGAAGTTTGGTAAGGTTGTTCTGATCTAACTATTATTCGAAGTTCAGAATCCATTAGGATGATTAGAGTGCAACTGAAACCTAAAAACCTACTTCACGTTCTCTAAGACATTATTTTCAATATTCACTTTATTTTTTGTTGATAAAATTTATTTAAAACTATCAAGATTTAAAAGCTTATTAATAAAAATAAATTTTATCATTATTTTTTAATTCCAATAAATTTCAGCTTACTATTAGAGAGTATATTTTCACACACTTTATTGATAAACTCCTTTCTTCTTTTAATGAAAGAAAAATATTATTTTACATGCATAAATTTTTTAATTTACACCATCTTTCTTATTTTCTATTTTTATTTTTTTTAAAAATATAAAAATTTACATTTTTATAAACATTTTACCTAAGAATTTGAAAAGCTTCGACCACACTATTGTGAGAATCTTTTAAATCAACCTAAACCAATAACTTGTCTTTTTTTATCATTTTGATTTGTCTATATTTATTTCTCAACCAACATCAAGCATAACTCACCGAATTTTGAATTTACTTCTTTTATATATATACATATTATTTTTTTCCCATTTCTGTGAATTTAGAATTCTTATAAAAATATAAATTACCGTTTTATTCATTGTAAAATATTTTCTATTTTAATTTTAAAAAAAATTGAATTCATTATCCTTCGTTTCTTCATATGTAGTAAATTTATTTAGAGATGTCATATCTTTACATCCATTCAATAAAGAATCTACATAAAGTAAAATAAAATTCGTCTTCTTTCAAGAATTAAAAATATATTTAAGTCTTTTCTTCTTCTTATTATTATTATTATTATTTATTAGGATATAAGGCTGAGAATGATAAGAATTGAGTCTGGAAATAACACTTAACTTTTTTTTTTTTTTGTGAACAGTTCATGTTTGTGTAAGGCAGAGTGTTGTTATCTGTACAACGTAAGCTTGCAAAATGCAGAGTTTGTGGCATTACATTATGACAGTCGTTCGGTACCAATTGGTTTGAAAGTCCTCTGTTTCCCAATTGCATTTGGAATGGATGCTTCCCGAAAATATTTCCTTCTTTTAAGGCTTCTGATCTTCATGATCCTCTTCAGCCGTCTGGGGTCAACAATTTTCTTTCTTTTTTCCAATTTCTCTTTCCTTCCTTCAGTATAAGCTTCAATGGTCTTACTTCTCTGATCATCAGGTAACAAAGCCAGTTTTGAAAATTTCTTCGGACTCACTATTTCCAGTTTCTCAGTAATTTCCTTGAATGCTGGAACAAGGCCTCGTCTTATCAAGCATCCTTCAATAAGCCGCGTTGAATTTGACTTTGGGAGATTTGGGGCATCTTTTAACTCCAGATCCAAGCAAAATGGTGACTCTTTTAACCACATTCTGAGGGAGTGAGCCTTTGCTACAAGGACACCTTGTCGTGTTTTGCAAGGAAGGAATGGCGATCCCATTTCCCAAAGGTATGCCTTCATTGTGCTATCAAGGGATACCATGTTATACTCTGCTGTTCCTGTTATAAGTACTACTGATTTTGGTGACTCTGGATAGCCCTGCAAGGACGCATCCTGCATTGAAACCAACATTCCAATGTTAAGGTCAAACAGAGAAGCTAGAGAGATGAAGCGAAGCTGAAAGCTTAGAATTTGGTAAGTAAGAATTATCAGCATGAAGATAATATGTAGTCTTGAACCTTAGAAGTGAACGACCATAAGCAATTTTGAAAGCAATGAAAAGGGGAAAGAGAAGTCACCTGCATGTGGTCAAGCCATAACGTAAGACCAACCAGAGCTGAACCAGCAGATAGTTTTCTAAAATCAGCTCCCCAATCCTTATCAGCAACTCTGCAATTGATTGATACAAGCAATAAGGAACAGCAGCTAAGAATTATGCAGAAGTACCTATAATAAATACCTACCTAAAAATATCATGGCGGTAAATGCTTCTCTTGATGGCCAATTGGAAAATCCAAGATGCAGTGGCTCGTAGTTCAAATGCCCACAAGAGATCCAGCAATGCATTGACAAGGTTAAAGGCTGCATTATCTTCCACAGGTTCTAGTCTCTCCAGACACTGGTCAACTTCTGAAACTAGTGACTCTGATCTTTCTTTAAGAAGCCTATAGAACAATTAGTATATATTATTAACTGGACAAATATAAAAGTAATCTGTGCTTGCTTGATGACAATAAAAACTGATCTTTAGCTTAAAAGGATAGAATAATAATTTAATGAACTAATCATTACCTGATTGGTAGATCAAATCCAGAACCTTGGAGTGCATTTAAAAGAATAATGGCTTCATCTGCTCCCTCAGACAAGCTTGCAGCTCTGATAAAGCATGTCCATATTCGATGATCTGGTTCTATGCCTGCATCTTTCATCTCTGTGAGTTTTTCAATTCCAGCACTTAAATTCCCTTTTTTGAGATATGCATCAACAACAGAACTATAAGGTAGAGTATCCAGAACCACTCCAGTTGTTTTCAAGTTTTTAAGAACATTCTCAGCTTCCTCAGGCTGCCCAGATTCACCGTAAGAAACCATAAGCAGATGCATAGTGGAAGTCGTGGGCTCTATCCCTGATTCTTTCATCATGGCCAGTAGATTTTCAGCTTTTAGATGATCACCAGAAGTTCTATACATTTTCATCATTAAATGATAAAAAGCACGGTCCAGTTTATAACCATCTGATCTAAGCTCTTCAAAAAGTTCCTCTGCCTGTTCATACATGCGTTGCTTACCGAATGCAGTGATCAGGCTTCTGTATGTGTCCAGCTTAGGTTCCAGACCAAGGCTTCTCATCTTATTCATCAATGATAAACCTTCTTCTGGTCTACAGTCTCTGCAGTACATTATAATTAATGTATTGTAAGTTTCTTGATCTGGTTTAAGATCAGCATCTTTAATCTTCTGGTAAATGGCACCCATGCTTTTAAAATCATTAATACCTAAATACAATTTAAGTACGGAATTGCAAATTTGAAGATCAGGCTTAAAACCTGCCTCTTCCATCTCACATAACATGGTTTCTACATCCCATACTCTTTTGCATTTGCACAGCAATGTAAGCATTATTCTATAGAGATGCATGGTAGGAAAATAACCAGCAGCTTTCATCCCATTGTATATTTTCTGTACCTCAAATACGCTTCCTGCCTTAGCAAATGCTTCAAGTGTCAAAAGAATAGAACTTTTACTAATCTTTAATCCCATGTCTTGCAATTCCTGGATTACCACATAAAGCTCATTCAGTCTCCCATCAACAATTAAAGCCTGTAATAGACCATTTACAGAATCTACAGTCGGAGAAGGCCCATCTCTCATCATTGTGTTAAAAATAGCTCTAGCTCTTTCGTAACAACCACTGAATGCATAAGCATGTATTAGAGCATTCCATACTTTCCTATCCACTTTTGAACATCTTTGCTTGAGACCCCCTACCAAGCTTTCTGCTTTTTGCCATATCTTTAACTTCCCATACGTTTCAACGATATCAATGTAAACAGATACATTATTATCAAGTATAATACCGTTTTTCTCTGCATGATACAACAATTGGTGGGCTGTCTCAGGTAAACCCATTCTACAGTAGACAGACACCATGACTTGATACAGACGTTCAGATGGCTCAACACCATTGAATCTCATGTCAGAGAAAACCTGAGAAGCTACGTCAAAGAGTTCATTCTGTATAGATTCCTGAATAAGAGATTCATACACGGTATAACTTCTAAATGAACCAAGTCCTCCTCTACTTCTGTACTCCTCCAAAGCTGCATCTAACTTTTTAGCCTTGCAAAGTATAACGATGAGTGCTTCTGTGATCATTTGAATATCATCTGGAGCACGTTCTCTCAAGAATTCAAGAAGTTCACACGCTTCTGAATATCTAGCAGATGAGCTATACGAACTCATGATAGACAAAAATATTTCATGATCCAATTCAAAGCCATTGCTGATGGCAACTCTCAACATTTTAGCAGCATGATCATAACAGCCCCCTTTAACAAGTACAGATGAAATAATTTGTGGATTCATACCTCTCAGTTTTTCCATATCTTCAATAATTCTGTCAACAACACCCCACATGTTTTCCTTCGCAAGTGCATGCGCCATGACCTCATAGAGACCATTATCTGGCGTGAAACCTTCGCGAATCATTTCATGATACAGTCCCATAGCCTTTTTCATCTCATTGAATCTCAGAAAGAAATCCAACATAACTGAGTAAGCTAGATTATCAGCTTTGATCCCTGACCTACGCATACAATTGAATGTCTCTTCAGCCTCTTCTCGCCTCCCAGCCTTGGTATAAGCACAAATCAAAGCACTATACGTGTGCAAAGTAGGCTTAACCCCCGCATCCAGCATTTCAGACATCACATTCGCAGCTTCCTCGACCTTACTTGCTTTCCCAAGTGAATCTATCAGAACAGTATACGTAACCGCATCAGGATTCCTACCAAAAGACTTCATGTCTCTATAAAGCTGGATTGCTTGATCATGCCGGCCTTGCTTCCCATACATGTGTATGATAGTATTGTATGTCATCTCGTCCTTGCCAAAACCCTTGTTCACCATCTCTTCACAAATTTCTCTCACCTTTTCTATATTCCCTTCTCTGGAAAAAGCATACAACAAAGAATTATAAGTCACAGCATCTGGGAGAAATCCTTTAGACTCTAATTCTTTAAACAGCTCCTCAGCTTTCCTGGGACGCCCGCATCTACCACACACCGAAATCATAGCATTGTAAGTCCACAGGTCAGGTTGACACCTGTGAGACTCCATATCGCTGAAAACTGCCATCGCTTCCTCCAAATTAGATTCCCTTGAACAAGCACTTATGAGGGTATTGTATGTTATTATATCAGGCGTAATCCCGGACCTCCTCACTTCATTCAAAAGTTGAAGAGCCAAATTAGGCTCCATTGCACCACTCTTCATCCTTGCATTGATCAGAGTATTGAAACTCACAAGATCAGGCACACATCCTCTCTCACGCATTAAATCAAGCAGCTCCTTTACCTTATCGAAGCGACCACTGCGCGCATACACACCCATCATAGCATTGTACACTTGAACCGTGTCCCCTACACTTGACTCGGCCCTGGTGAAGATTTCAACAGCAAGTGCTTCTTGATTGGCCTTTCCCAACACACCCAAAATGGTTGCAACCATTCTCGCATTGGGAGCATACCAGTGCCGTAAATTCAAGCACTCGTAGAGTTCAAGCGCGCGTTGCCAGTTCTGCTGACCCACCCACTTCACCACGAAGCAGAAATCGGTTGGTGTCATCTGAACTCTACGTTCTTCCAACACACCCGCCACAAACTCCTCCGACTTCAACGCCAGAATCGTGTCTGTTAAGTACTTCACTCTTTCCCTCCAATTTTTGTCCCTTTTCAGCGCCAACTTGTTCATCTTTTTCACCCTCGTCCTGCTGCGTCTCCCCAAGGCTTCTTGGGCCTCGTCGTTGTTCACAACAATGCGACCCTGTTTTGGGGGTTCCTCTGGGGTGTCGAAAGGTTGAGTTTTGGCGGGGAAAATATCGTCTTGGGGTAACTGGGTGTGCGTGGAAGAATAGGTTTCGGAAAGTTTGAGGTGGGGCCATCTGATTGAAGGAGAAGCTCTGGCGTAGACGAACTTGACGGTCTTCTCGGCGTTGGGTTCTGACGAGGAATCGGTTTCAGTGTCACGGGAAGCAGTAGAACGTGAAGAAGAGGAAGGAAGTGCAGCAGGTCTGGGCGGAGGGTTCGAATGTGGTCGTGGAATTGAGGGAAAACTTAGAACTTGAGAACCTGAGACTGAGACAGACATGTTTGCTCAGTTCAGGTGTGTCCGTTGCAAGAGCAACTTGCTCAGGTCATTTATGAGGCACTGAGCATTCCTTCGGGTTTGGCAAAATGCAACATTTATGGTTTGAATTGTTATGGAAAATGCGAAAGGTTGGAGAATAGCAGAAAATGTGTAGAAGCACTGAATCACAGTTTTAGAACCACTTCTTCACTGTTTGTTATCCAGGAATAAGATATTTTGATATCTGTCAAGGTTGGTTTAACAAAAAGGTTAGACATTTACTTTATGACAAACTAAAATTTAAATCTCCTTTAGAAAAGGTGTTTCACATGTTTAGTATTTGGCATTTAAAAATATGTATAGATTACAACAATTAATCAAATAAAAAATATAAATATTAGGAAATAATGTTCATTACTACTTATTTATTGAATTTTGGAACTGTTATCATATCCAATAAATTGAAGAAGATAAGTTCTAACAAAACAAAATTGGTTAATGAAATAAATGAAATTGATTTGAATTCACCAAAAAGATTTTTGGTAAAACACAAACAATGCAAAACTAGGCACGATGGTTCTTGTTGGTGCCAACCACCTCTCTGCATTGATGTTATGCTCCAGAAAGCTCGTGCGTTATGTGTTTTTCAAACGTTGTCTGTTGCGGAATCTTTGTACTTCAAATGTAGAACCAGAAACCTTACCCACTAAAATTGATGCAAAGATACATGCTCTTTCTACACAAGGCAACATTGAAGAAGCTCTTTCACTTCTTTACACACACTGTTCTCTGTCCCTTCAAACCTATGCCTCTCTGTTCCATGCTTGTGCTCAGAAAAAGTGCCTCCAACATGGCATGGCTCTGCACCATTACATGCTGCAGAAAGACCCCGCATTTCAAAATGACCTTTTTCTCACCAATCACATCCTAAACATGTACTGCAAGTGTGGCCACTTATCCTATGCCCGCTACGTGTTTGACCAAATGTCACGCAGAAACATTGTTTCTTGGACTGTTCTCATTTCGGGGTATGGCCAATCTGGCCTAATCAGAGAGTGTTTCTTTCTCTTCTCTGACTTGCTGGCTCGCTTTCGCCCCAACGAATTTGCTTTTGCAAGTTTGCTTAGCGCCTGTGAGGAGCGTGACATTGAATGTGGCACACAGGTACATGCAGTTGCTTTGAAAATTTCTTTGGATGCCAATGTATATGTTGCAAATGCTCTTATTGCAATGTATAGCAAGCACTCTGGCTCCCCCGGAGGTTATGATGGGAGAGCGGACGATGCGTGGACCATGTTCAAGTCAATGGAATTCCGAAATCTTATATCTTGGAATTCAATGATTGCAGGTTTTCAACTTCGTGGACTTGGGGACAAAGCCATTCGCCTGTTTACACACATGTACAGCAGTGGAATTGGGTTTGATCGTGCCACGCTGCTTAGCGTCTTTTCTTCACTGAATCAATGTAGTGCTGTTCACGACATTAACGTGAATCTCAGGAAATGTTTTCAATTGCACTGTCTGACTGTTAAAAGCGGTCTTATTACAGAAGTTGAAGTGATAACTGCATTGATAAAATCCTACGCAAATCTTGGAGGACCCATTTCTGACTGTTATAGGATCTTCCATGATACAAGTAGCCAACTGGATATTGTGTCTTGGACTGCACTTATTTCTGTGTTCGCAGAACGGGATCCTGAGCAGGCTTTCCTCCTTTTCTGTCAGCTTCATCGTCAAAATTATTTTCCAGACTGGTATACATTCTCCATTGCCTTAAAAGCTTGTGCATATTTTGTTTCAGAAAAACATGCCATGGCTATTCACTCACAAATAATTAAAAAAGGATTTCAGGAAGATACTGTTCTTTGTAATGCCTTGATACATGCTTATTCGAGGTGTGGCTCGTTGGCTTTGTCTGAACAAGTATTTGATGAAATGGGCTACCGTGATTTGGTTTCTTGGAATTCAATGCTCAAGTCTTATGCCATACATGGGAAAGCTAGAGATGCACTGGAGCTCTTCCAGCAAATGGAAGTCTGTCCAGATTCAGCTACCTTCGTTGCCCTTCTCTCAGCTTGTAGTCATGTCGGACTGGTTGATGAAGGAGTGACATTGTTTAACTCCATGTCTGATGATCACTGTATTGCTCCTCAACTAGATCACTATTCCTGCATGATTGACCTTTATGGACGAGCTGGAAAGATAGTTGAGGCTGAGGAATTAATACGCAAAATACCAATGAAACCTGACTCTGTGATTTGGAGTTCATTACTTGGATCTTGCAGGAAGCATGGTGAGACTCGCTTAGCCAAATTAGCAGCTGATAAATTTAAAGAGTTAGAACCAAACAATTCAATGGGGTATGTACAAATGTCAAACGTATATTCCTCTGCCGGTAGTTTTACAGAAGCTAGTTTGATTAGGAAAGAAATGAGTAACTATAAAGTAAGAAAAGAACCAGGATTAAGTTGGGTTGAGATTGGCAAGCAGGTTCATGAATTTGGCTCTGGTGCTCAATACCATCCGCATAAAGGGGCCATATTAAGACAGCTTGAGATATTGTTTGGAAAATTGAAAGAGATGGGTTATGTGCCGGAGCTTAGCTTAGCCTTATATGACACCGAAGTGGAACACAAAGAAGACCAGTTACTTCATCACAGTGAGAAGATGGCATTGGTATTTGCCATAATGAACGAAGGAAGTTTGCCATGTGGTGGGAATGTCATTAAGATAATGAAGAATATTCGTATTTGTGTGGACTGCCACAACTTCATGAAATTAGCATCATCTCTATTTCAGAAGGAGATTGTTGTTAGAGATTCAAACCGCTTTCACCACTTCAAATATGCAACTTGTTCTTGCAACGACTATTGGTAAAATACGGCCTGCTTTTTCCCAATGACTGGTATAACTATTGGTAGCTCCCTACCTGAATTTTTCAGCTAGATCCAACTGTGCCTGAATGGTGGAACCTTTAGGTCTAGTTTCTTTAGTTGAGTAAGCACATCTAAAAACAGTTCTTCATTCCTCATATTTATCAGGACGTAATAATTACATAGGGTGATTGTTCTGAGTTTTTAACCGAATGATCTAATAAATATCTTATTAGAGTGATGTTTTGTTGTGTATTTATTACAACATTATGGATCTCAGCAGCATATGGGCAAAACGTGTCTATTTGCAGCATTATGATATTCAATTGTAAATATTGTAATAAATATAAAACAAATGTAAATTTTGTAAATTGCTAACATGCAGACTTCTTACGTGTTGTAAATTTCTGTGATATAACCATCCGTTTAACTTTATTCATTACTTTTTAATGATTGCTTGTTGAATCTTAATGGCTAGTGTGATGAGTACTGCGATCAAAATATAACTTTTATTTGAATGATCATACACACAATTTAGTGCGAGAAATAAAAACCAACGTACGTGAGAAAAAAGGAAATGTAGAAAAAAAATGTTGAAAATAAGGTAGAAAAATCAGTAAAAAAATATTCATGAGTAGAAAAATGTAAACAGACAAAAATTCATTATAATGGATGGAAACATATAGTAAAAATGATTAAAAAGAAAAATAAAACATGTTAAATGAAAATATGGGAAAAAAAATCAATCAAGTGAGTGAGGAAATAGAAGTGAAACTCATTCAAAATGAGTGAAAAAATGAATATACAAATGAGCAAGGAAATGGACCGAAAAGGCATATGGAAAAGACGGGTGGAAAAAGCCATTTAACGGAAGGGAAAATAAACGCAAATAGATATAAAGCATTGCAAGTAAGAATGATCACAATATTGACAAATTAGCTCATGCCATGGTATATGTTGTTCTACTTGTCTTTCAAGGAGTAAAAAGGGTACATATGACACAAAAATTAAGGTAACTAAGAATCAAACGCACTCAATTTTTATGTACAAATGGCTATATGATATTCTTGTAGTTTTCTTCAAGAAGAGAATTAAGGTGGTAAAACTGAGAAAGCACGATAGTGTATAACTACATTATTGCATGGTATCAGGTTGCATTGTCTGGATTGGTGGAGCTGTAACTACAGCTAGCTTCAAGTTTGTTGATTGACTATCCCCAGATCTTTCACATATCTCACGATATTCTTGACAAATAGCACAGGGATGACAGCAAAAATGGGTAACAAAATCCCCACAGGGTGCTTCCTGCATAAGGCAAGAACATCGTTATAGCATAGAATCACCACTTCATTAGTTTTGAGACATCCAAATTTTCAATAACCAGTCTCTTCAAAAAGCAATAATGCAATAGCTAAATACAAAACTTTTATTCCAGGCATGAGGTTGCAGAGAATTGTCAAAAGTTTCAAAGCCTACAATAATGGGAAAAAATGTAATAAGAATTCATGTAAAGCATAGTTGTAATAGCATTACCGGCAAATTATACTTTGATCTTAAGGCCTTGCGATAGCCACAGGCATAACACGAAACAAGGCATCCCGGTAAACCCAAAAACAAGCCATCAGTTAATAAGCAGCAGGCTGTATTAACCACACTCCATAATATAAAGTGTGTAACACATGATCCCAGGAAAGTTCCAGAACCCAGAATTTCAGCATTCTTCCCAAAGAGAAAGCAAGGACAAAGACAACCTATACAACCTGCACAGGTGATAAATGTTTGCAGCCAATCAATTTAGATGATAAATAACATTATCACGAATGGACAAATCGAGAGTTTTGGCACTCAAATATAAATATTTCAACCTACAAGCTCTTCTTCACAACGAAAACTCCTTTCACCAATTCTAAAAGTTGGTGCATTTTGTTTAATCCTGTGGTTATCGTTGGTGTACATCAAATAACAACTGGTGTGAATTGAAAAAATGTTCATCAAAGAATTTTCCAGTCACCAACCAAAAATAAGTTCAATGAGTTAAAAGTTCATATAATTATAAGGTTTAATGTGGGCAAGATAACAAACACAATATAAAGGCTAACATTGTGCTACAAAAAAAAAATGAAGAGCTTTTCATCACGACCCTCATTGTTTCCCCTGCTGCTGTTCTTAATTTCTCAGTCGGTTGCTAGGATTTCATCGGCCTAATCCCTCAACCTCGTTAGAACCATCAGAAGCATCAACAATAGTATTAACCTTCTATCATTCACAATACAGTTATACAGTCATACAAAATAATCCTCTCAGGGTTTTGAAGAAAGAATACTATCCAGTTATACAGAAAATGATTTTATCACAGAATAAAGAGGAACATCATGCTATGTGCAAGTTTTACAGGAAGCAGCCTTATGTGGTATTAACTACACAACTCCAACTTATGACCTCTGGGTCACATAGTGACAATTCCATTTTAATTTTATCGTTAAGATACACAAAACACCGAATCAACACTAATATTTAGGATAAAAGGAACACGAACACAACCAAATTTCCTCAAAACATAGTCAAGAGGCACCTTTGTATTAAATGAGGTCACAGGGTAAGGAAGTAGCATACAACTCTGCGTATCATCGAAACAAGCACAGATTCCAGAAGACCACTGAGGCTGCATTTGGTTTGATCCATTGCTACCAGGATGTTGTTTATTACGCTGAAGCGGAGAGACATGAACTACCTCTGAATCTGACTGCCCCAAAGGTATGTAAGCAGGTGGCACATAACCGTGCTGGTTCTTCATATTGCTTCTACAAAAATCAACAAATCAATCAAATTTCCTCCAATAATTCTCTAAAAACGTTTTACAACATAACTTAGGTAAGACAACGTGAAACCGATAAACCCCAGCTCGATCGCATCCAACCTAGGACGAAAAACTCCAAAATTTGATTAAAAAAATGAAATTTAGCATCAACCCAGTTGAAATTCACATTATATTTGATAAAAGAATAAAAAAGGCGACCCGTTATATATCATGGCAGATTTATAGATATCATGGAAGATTTATAGCACCTCAGCAATGAACAAACACTGTAAGCTGAGCTTTCATCGTGATTTTAAGGCGAAAGCATAAAATTGGGCGAAATCAGATCTGACCCAAATGTTCCAGTTGGTAATCTAAAAAGGGGTGAATCGTTTACGAATAAAAAAGAAATAGGTCTACCTTGGAAGGTTGAGAAAGAGAAGCAATCGAGTAGAACTAAAATTGTGTGTTTTTCTTGCAGGGATGATAACACCCAAATCGTACTCACTTCAAGCTTTGAGTTTCTATTTTCAAGCTTTGCATTATACAACTTATAAAGGTTATATACAATTTATGTATTAAGATTAATTAATTGCATTTAATTAATCTTGTTACAGTCAAACGCTGTACTAATGGTAGTATTCACACATTTTTCATTATGATATTATGATATATAATATATTATATTGTTATGAAATAGTTGTTATAAATCTTTTTTATAATTTCAAATCTTTATTATTATTATTATTATTATTATTATTATTATTATTATAGTTGTAGTTACACGAACAATATATTAACAGGATTAATCATTCTTTAGAAAATTGAAATAAATTTAATTTAAATTTTGACAATCAATAAATTTTAGCGTCACGGCTATTTAAACATATTAAAATAAATTAATTTCAAATTGATTAAAAGAAATAGACACTAGTTCACTGATACAAAATCTTGATTTTTGGACATTGAACAAACAGTTGGTGAAGTTTAGTGAATTGCGCGACCAAACCAGAATGAGCGCACGCAGCATGTTGCAGTGCAGAGATTCTTTTATTTAGGGTTTTCGAATCCCTAGAAGGTTTTTTTTTTTTTTAATTCTTAGTTCTACCTACATCATCATCGTCATCATCATCCAACACCATGATTTCTTCCACCATTCTTCACTCATACCCCTCTTTCAAATTCCAATCTTTTCTCAAACACCCTTCTCATACAGATCCCCTCAAACCCTACCCTTCCATTTCCAATTTCAGGAACAGCAACCTCACCTGCAAGGCGCTCTTCACCGACGATGCCCCCTTTGCTGCCGCAATCGGCGCTTGCATGTTCACCTCTCTGCTGCTTCCCGTCGCCGCTTCCCCGGAAGATGACGAAGACGCCGACTCCGCCGTCACCACAACCGACGCAAGGCTCGTCGTCATGGGGATTCTAAGTTTCATCCCTTATTTCAATTGGCTCGTATGCACCCTTCTTTCCCAACTCTTTCATTTTTCGTTATAGGTGACACTGCCATCACAATCTTCAACTTTTTGCAGAGCTGGGTTTTCGCGTGGCTCGATACTGGCAAACGACGTTATGCTGTCTACGCACTTGTTTATATGGCTCCTTATCTCAGGTTCCTTTCTCGATTCACTCACACCACGAATTTGCCTTGTAACTAGTATTTCTTCTTTTTTTTCACACCACACTTCCTCTGTTCTTTACAATTGCTATATCAATGCTTATTAGAACATTGAACCATTTACTCTATGTTCCTGTGTGGATCGACTTCTCTCTTATTAAAGAAGTAAAATGAATTGAGTTTCTCTTTCAAATTTAAATTATCTTAAACACTTGTCTAGAAGCTCTCTTTTGTATCTTTTCGAACCATTGAGATGATAAATTGATTCGGCTTATGCAAGAAGTTAAATTCATTTTTATCTTGTTTTTTCCTCTTCTTATCCGAACAGGATATTTGTGTTATTCGCTTGATGCATGGCGAGAGAACAATTAGTATCCCCCAAGGAGCATTTGATTAGTAATGTTACTTCTATTCGAGGTTTTGTTTTACTTGAGAATGATATGATGTTGTGATTCATCAGGTCAAACCTATCACTTTCGCCTGAAGAAAGTTGGCTGCCTATTGCCAGCATTTTATTCTGCATCGTTCACATTCAGGTTCGAGCTCATCATGTTTTTCTTATATGTACATTTCCCATGCCTTGGAGCTTACTATTATTTTTTTTTAACCTTGATTATGCAAAAAATATGCCCAAGGCTAAAGCTTCCTGAGAGCTCAATGATTAGAGTCAAGGCTTTAAATTTCAGTTGCTATCTCATTGCAATCGTAGTTGCAACAATATGATCGAACAGCACAAAAACCTTGACATTTGATTTCACGACTGAAATTGTGGCCGCAAATCTGTTTTAGAACTTGACTAGACTTGAAAATATCCAATTTTAGTAGCCTGGCTTATACCAACCATGTTGTAGCTCATGTGGTTTTCATATTGATAGAATAGTTAACATTGCAGCTGGAAGCAAGCATTAGAAATGGAGATATTCAGGGGTTTCAACTATTCAGGAATGTCGCGGATCAGCTACCATCAAATAATAGGAAAAAAAGTCATGTGAATCAGCATCAAGAAATGACTGAGGAGGTGCTCTTTTCTGTGTTAACATAGTAACGTTTTGCAAATAAGTTGTGTATTTTTCTCTGACGTTGATTGCAATTGTTCTGAACTGTGATTAAGGGAAGCAAGAAAGGAAAGAAGAACCTGCCACATGCCCAAGAACGATCAAGGGATATTGGAGGTTGGGAAGATTCACATACGCCTTTGCAACCCCGTCAGCACTTGAATGAAGACTTGGACGATGATGTCAAAGAACGAAACAAGCACTGAACTTGGAAGATTCAATCAAGTCTCAAGCCCAATTCTGGCACCCCTGAGCTGTTTGTTTAGTTTTGAGGCGTTTCAATGAAACTAAAGCTTTGTCTTAATTGATGTTGCTCAGTTTTCATGTTGTCATCATGAGATGAATTCTTTTCATGGCTGGTTTTACTGGATGATATTGAAGGTGCCATATATAGACAGCAAGAATATTGTATACTTGTTCTTCTTCCACCTCACTTTTTCTACAAATTTTCCCTTTCTTGGTCTCATGAATCCGTTCATGTCCTTTACAGTTTACTTCTCTCTTTTTGTATCTTTTGATAAATGTATACACCCGGTGAGAGTATGAATAATTGAATACAGTTTTCTAGTATAAAAGGAGGACAGCAGGGTGATGAACATTTGAATTTATTGTGATGACTGCAGAATACTATGTTAGAGATAACTTGAGATATTATGCTTTGGAAAAGCCGTGTAGCTTTCTACTACTGCAATGCTATAGTTGCTGTTTCCATTGGATTGGATTTTGTATCGATTTGTCAGAGCACGAAAATCCTTTTGAAACTAAGTAGTTGATTTCATTTGGTTTAATATTTGGGTCAGATCAGATCTAAACTAAATAAATTTCAATTTTATTAAATCGGGCTACAGTTTCCGTCAGTTAAATTTCAATGACCCACTAGCTCAAGAGTTTACTAATAAGTATGAACATTGGAGGTGTAATGTGTTTGACTTTGGTTATTAGTTGTGTATATTATAATATTATTTTATTTTATTTACTGTTATATTTTTTAAAAATGAAAAAGAAAAAGAAAAATAGACTCGTGATGGGTTATGTGAATTTCCTAATTGATTGAGTTATTTTCAATTTTTGTTTCTTTTTCATTCCATCACATCCAACGTCCCACGAACCAGCGAAATTTTAGAAATATGTTTTCTAACACATTTATTTTTATCGTGTACTTTTATTGAATTTATAATATTTAGAGAGTTTTGCAATTTATTTAATTTACTGAGTTTTGGTTTTTAATTAATTTTAAACAATAAAAAAGAGTGTGTTGAGTTTTTAAGATAGTTTTAATAGTTGCTTTCATGATAAATAGTTATATTAATATTGTAAAATAGGCGTATTAAAAGTAGTGGAAATATTAAGTGAGATTAAAATTACATTACTTTAAAAAAAGTGTAAATTTATAGGGAGATTCAACACACACATACACATAGATCTCTACAGTGGTAAAATATTATCCACTTTGGGTCAAGTCTTCACGGATTTGTTTTTGGTACCATTCCAAAAGGCCTCTTAAGTATCTTATGTATATATAAATTCATATTCATCTCTTATTTTATTCTACGGAAGACTTTATTTGTACCAAACAAAATTGAATGTATATGTGAGAATAAGAAAATAAATTTTTAATAATTTTGATATCATTTTAAAAATTAGTCTGAATATAACTCTGGATAAAAAAACGGTTTAATAATAGAGATTTATTTAAAATAAATAAACATAGGATGTCCAATGGAAAATCACTTACTATAATTACCTATATGTATTGTTAATTTATATATATATATATATATATATATATATATATATATATATATAAAGGATGTATTTAATATTTCATCTCATAGCATTTAATTTACAGAATAGGAAATTGGTAATTAATTTGAATTTGGGTTGTGGTGTCAACTCGCATGACAGCACCATTAGTAGGAATTGATATACTAAATTGTTGATGACTAAGTGCTACTTCCCACACCAACCTTCAGAATTATATTTTTATATTAAGTTATGATATTTTTTTATAATATTTTGATACTATATGCATTATTTTCTCATTAAATTTAAATTAAGTCAGTACATGATAAATTAATAATAAATTTATAAAATAATGACGTGTTATATCAGAATATTATAAAAACATTTGTATAAAAATATTTTTTTCCTTTTGTTAAGACATACATGTCACTGAAACCCATCTCCATGGAACTTGGTCAACCTTTTTTTATAAAAGTATTTTAATAAATAAATATTTTTACAATATTCTATAGATAAATTTATAAATTAATTAAGAGTGTCTTGCTCAATACTTTGACGAAAACCAGAAGTAAATATATTTAACCAAACACTTAGTTGAATATATTCTTATTAAAGTTAGAAACATATTTTATAGATAAATTTATAAAAAACATTTTTCTAATAACTCCTAGTTATCTTAATTCACATTGAATGGGTAAAAAAGACTTTATGCTTCTCCTTTTTATGACTAAAAGTCTTAGGACTTTTATTATAGTGGCTAAATGAAGTTATAGGATTTAAGGTGAAAATGGAACCTAGGCCTGTTTATAGGCATTAATTATAATTATAGCAAGCATGCAGTTATCTTTACTATTGACTAGATTATATTAATAATGACTTTTGATGGATTAATTATAAAAAGTATATATTTATTAAGGTTAACAATTTAGTATCCTATTATTTTTAAGTTGTTCATATTCCACTACTTTAAATATTCTCAAATTGATTTCATTTTTATATAAGGAATGAACATAATATTTTTTTTCTTCATATTAATTACATATCATAATCTAAAATTAACTTTCTATAAAAGCAACCAGTGAGATAAATAAAAAATGACTTAATTTGAAAAAAAAATTATGCTTACTATAAAAAAAATGAGAGCATATAAAATAATAGGACAATTGAAAAGAAAATTGTATAAAAGTCAGAAAAAAAAATGCATATCAATAATCACACACATTTAACTAATTTCATTAAAATTTGCTAGTCCCTTGATATTTTTCTAAAATGTCAATGAAAAAATGTTGTAACTAAAAGTCAAAAGTCAAATATTAGTTAAAAAGTTGAACTATTTTAGAAGAAAATATAATCAAATAAAATAAAAAGTAGTTAAGACTTACTTAATTTTTAAATCTAAAAAAACGTATTTTTTTTGTTAATGAAAAATATTGGAGAGTAATAATAATATGTTCAATTTTTTTTAATCAACATTTTCTTATGAAGAGACCTATAATAAAAACTAATTTTAAGAACTTTTTCTATTCCAAATCAGCACGTAAAAAAAATACTTTTCATGATTGTATTATTTATAATGCAGTGATATGACTTAAGAGTGTTTA
Source organism: Vigna umbellata (assembly GCF_029865625.1). Classification (NCBI taxonomy): domain Eukaryota; kingdom Viridiplantae; phylum Streptophyta; class Magnoliopsida; order Fabales; family Fabaceae; genus Vigna; species Vigna umbellata. Next base: position 10,367,606 of record NC_142174.1, on the reverse strand, counting down.
GTCATGCACAATACACAGTCCTTATAAATTGAGATTAAAAGCATTTTAACTTTCCTTCTTAACTCCATTAATTGTAATGTTAGTCAAGAAAGTTACCATTACTCTAATTGAAAATGATAACCAACAAAAACAGATAACATTAACCTTTTTTGGTGTTTTAAATGATACTCACATTTTCAACAGAATCTTTTAATGCTTTCTCTTCAAAACCTTTAAGAGTTATTTTAACACAGTACATTAAAGCATAGATTATTACTTTAATAAACTAAATTTATCTTATATAATGTAATGATTTCATAAAATGTTATCTTTGATTTAAAAATTAACAACTTTTGTTAGGCCGAAACATACATTAAAGTAAAAAACGAAAACGATGGTGATAGATATTTAGTCGGAGTGTCATGAAAACAAAAAAGAGAACATAACACCATAGATTTATGAGTAAAAGCATAGGCATAAGTCTGATATTCAAAGTAGTATGAAAACAGAAAGAAGAGACATACATGATTATGCTAGATAGAAGGTAGTCGGTAAATTTACAAAAACAAGCTAAATGGAGTAACGAACCCACACACCAGGCTCACTCACTCACTCACCGACACAAACTTTCACTTATTCACTAACAGTGACAAGTGTTGTTTGTCTGTCTTTTATTTATTCTGTAATATTAATAATATAATGTCTTAACCAAAGGGTTCGTTGAGTGCAGTTGGTGATCAAGGAAGACTGTGAGGCTTCTCCAAATCCTCCAGGCTCGTGGGGCGGAACCAGGCCTTCTCCTCCAGCACATCAGAGTGAAAGGAGCTTTCTCCGCCGCCAGTGGAGGAGGTCGGAGGAGAAGCAAGGTGGTCGCCGGGAGGCCCAAATACACCAGTCTGTGGGTGTGGGGCCCAGTACTTGCCGGACTGAGTGGCGTGGATCACATCGTCTGGAACAGGTCCAGACTGGATCTGATCATCAGGGTTCTTGTCGTACACCGAACTAGTGCTGTATGCTGCCCCTCCACTTGCTTTTCTGCTTCAAATTAACCATTTTTAGATCATAGTTAGAATCAAATAAGTTTTAAATAGTCCCAATTACTTTTAGATAACTTTCTCTGTAATTATTTTTAAATAAAAATTAGTTTTACCCATCAAATAACAATAACATGCATTTCTAAAAATATATAATAAATATAAAACAACAATTTTGAAACAGAGTACTGTAATATATAACTCTGCGCACGTGGCACCAATGGTATGCACAAGATGGTTAGGTGTAAAAAAAAAGGGATAAGCACGTGATGGGTATATATGAGCCTATCTAGATTTGGACCACCAACCGACCCAATTAATTTAAGTATTCACAACGCATTTTCCACGCCTTCTTCTTCAAGGCCCATTCACCCACTCAAACAAAGCTTTCAACTTTATGATTTACTACCTAGATTAATCACAATACTTGTAATGTAATAAAACATGACTCATCAAATTTAAACAAAAATATTAATATAAATAATGATGATAAGTAAAATAAATATCATAAATTTTGCACGCTGGTAGGTAAATAAAGAAAATAAAATGGACGTTAAAAAAAAAAGCTTCAAATAACTGTAAGTTTGACACAAAAGGAAGTCATACTAACGAATGCATCATAACCATCACACATTTGAATGAATAGATTATTCAACCCCAAGTAATAACTAGGACAGGTTGACACAGACAAAAATGTCTTTTAGCAGGCACTACAATGGTATTATATCACCCAAAAAAAACATAAAATTAATGAAGCATGGAACTTGCGTACGTTGGAAACTACAGCTAAGATAGGTACTTTTAATGCCATTAATTCAATCCGGCACACGGGAAGGGTCACTTCACCTTAGCAAATAGTAGACATCACGCCGCTCTTACGGCTAATATTCAATAATTGCTTAATTACGAATTTGTGGTTAAACGAAACTAAAAAAAAAAAAAGGAAAAAACTCAACTATCTTTTAGATAGTGGTTGTATATCAGAATAAGTACCTAAGAGAGTGAATGTTGTCCGTTTAATTAAAAAACCAAACTTAAAGTATCACTTTTAGATAGTAAATATTGTCCATTTAATTAAAAAACCAAACATAAAAATTGAGCTCGTGTGGTAAAATATGTGTGCATAAATAAGGATGGCAGACTGGGCGAACATACCAACACCTAAGGTACAAATACAACAGACATTATTTAATGAAAAAGACCCCTGATAAGAAAGAAAATAAAAGTCACAAAAATATCAAACCATACAAGTGATAAAGACAAAAAAGTTTAGAACTATTTTTATTTTTTTTTTAGTCGAACGAATACAAAACTTTTAAGTGAGTATTTGTTTAAATAAAATACACATTACAAAGTTCCAATCAATTGAAAGTTACTCTCACTGTGTACTGAGATTCCAAAGCTCCGTTTAATTGGAAAGCCACACCCACTAAGAATTGACGTTCGGAGTGTAAAACAACAGGTTTTGCAATCTTAAGGGCATCCTGAAATATACAATAAGTAGTACGGATAGAACGGCCTTTACACTAAAGATAAAAAAGTTCCTGGCCAGATGGAAACAACCCAGGTCCCCCTTTCTAAATTTTCATCATCAATTAATAATAATTAAAAAATGGGCCCCACAAAGGCTAACCTTATCATCTTATCGTTATATATTTTCCAATTAAACTATGATAGACCAAAATAACTATCTGAGCAATAATTATCCTATTGATGACTTAGTTAGGATGAGCGCTTCATTAAACCAATTGCAAGTCAGTTCTTTTGAAAGCTAAAGGTAGATAATTTCTTGGTAACCACATGATTAACACAAGCTTCACCCAACCGGGTAGAGAAAAGTATGTTCATATTTCATACATTATAGATTTAATATAAAAAAGTCAAATATAATTGCAACAGAAATAATAATAATAATAATAATAATAATAATAATAATAATAATAATAATAATAATAATAATAATGAGAAAAATCGTTAGAGAAAATATTGAAAAGTGAAAAGAAGCAAGCAACTTGGTAGTTTCCCAGGGAACAAACACTCACGGAAAGGGACATGGTGGGTGGATTGAGGAGAGGATGAGTTGGAAAACAATTATCCTCATCCACTTTTCTTTGCTTTGTCTTTGGCCTCCATCTCCAACCAAGGACTTGATATTTTCCGTTGTCAAATCATACGTTTCGTACACACCCACAAAGATAAAAGATAATAGCGACCAAGGATGAAGATGCCTTTCACTTTTATTCGTTTTATATTATGCTCAATGCCACAGAAGGGGGAACTTGAAAAAAAAAATTACTAGTGACGGATCCTAATCCCATGTAACAAGGAGAAGGAAGATGGTTCATCTCAGTATAGGACAATCCAAGATGGAAGGAGATATAGACATTCCACTACAATAGAATAATAATAATAACAATAATAATATTATAATATGCAAATTGGAGCACACAACCCCAGAAGGCTAGATATGATGTCACCCAAAAAAGGTTGGGGAGGAAGTAGATAAGGAAGGGAAAAGATTACGAACGGAACAAAGAAAAAGTGGAAGCCGGTGATAGAGGAAAAGCAATTCTACAGATAGGGGTAAGGCAGTAACAGTTTCCAGACTCTTCTTTGCACGGTCGCCTACAAAAATCTTCCTCCAAAAGGGGGAAATTATATATACGGTTAATCGACAGATTTCCAGATTAATATACTAATAATTTTTGCCTCCACAAAAAGGCAGCATGAATATAATATATATATATATATATATATATATATATATATATATATATATATATATATATATATATATATATAAGAAAAAAAACATGGGAATATTAGAAAATGACACAGCGATCTTCAAAAGATTCACGGATTACTCAACACAATAAAGAGACTACTTAAATCAATAATCACAACAAACTCGACAGCATCCAGAACTCAGATCACAAAACTTGCTCACAGTCACGGATTTTGTGGTTTAATTTCTACTTAATCAAGTATCATATCATCGTCATCGTCATGATAATGAGAGCAATTAAGCATGGCAAGTAAGAAAAAAAAAACAGAGAAAGAGGAAAAAAAGGTACCTGGAAGTGGGAGGAGGTGAGGGGGATTTGGAGGTCCAGATCCTGTTGGCGACGCGCTTCCCCAAGGCGGTGATCCCTCGGCTACTCGAATTGGCGGCCATACAATGAGAAGAACAGAGAGAAAGAAAAAGAGAAAGAGAAGGGTGTGTGCAGTTGTAGCTTGAGCTTGGTTTGTATGTTTGATGTGGTGGTTGAGGATGCATATATTTATACACAAAATTAAATTAAATAATAATAATAATAAGGTAGACACAAACAACACAAGAAAGATGGTGCCAATGCCGCTTCAATTTTCGTACCTAACACGTACGCATAACGTAACAGTCTTCCTTAACCCCGTTCGTTCCTTTCCACGCCGTTACTATTTTAGATACCATCACACTTACTATTTTAAAAAAACATTATCAAAAGAATATATTATTATATGCTTTTCTCTCTTAAAATAATTAACCTCTAACTTTTATTTTTCTTAGGTTGTTTTTCGAAAAAATTATTATTTGAATTAAAAAATGTACACACACGTCATAGCATACTTGTCATAGCATACTTGTAATTATAAAGGTTAAATATGTTTTTAGTCCCTAAACTATTGGTCGTTTCTGGTTTTCGTCCCTCTTTCAAAATAAGGTACAATTTGGTACTCATTCTTTTCGAAACTTTCGTTTTAGTCTTCGAAAACTAAACACTGTTTAAAAATTTGGTCCTCATTTAGCAACAAATGAGGACTAAAACCAAAATTCCGAGGACTAAAACGAACGTTTCGAAAAGAATGAGAACCAAATTGTACCTTACTTTGAAAGAGGGACGAAAACCAGAAACGGCCAATAGTTTAGGGACTAAAAACATATTTAACCCTAATTATAATAATAATAATAATACTAGTACTTAACTCGACCACATCTTATTTTATTTCCTCTTCTGTACATGATGCATAGTTTTACACGAATAATTTAATTGTGGTGGCATGGCTGATTTAGTGACAAGATAAAATGAATTTATGATAAAAAATTTTTTTTTAATATTCACGAACGACCATAGTTTATATATTATTCGAAATTTGTTATGTAAAAAGCACACACATGAACATAAATCAAAACAGCAATCATTTAAGCATATATTTAAAATATTTCTATACATATAACAAATATGTGGATTTGTTGAAGTGACTCATACCATACATTCTCCTAATTCAGATTAAACTTATTATATTAACACATTAACAGTTAAATGTAACCATTTTGAGATGTAATCCTATTTCAACGTAACTATTCATTTCAAATATGGAAACTATCATGCCTAAATCTCAAATCGAAACAAATTTGGGACATTAATTTAGAAAAAAAGACAAAAGAATAATTCTAATTCTATAAATAAAGACAAAAATGTTACATTTAACACTAACATGTCACGGAAAATATTAAACACACAAAACGAATTAAAAATATTGACAATAAAAACAAAATTGAGTTATATATATATATATATATATATATATATATATATATATATATATATATATATATATAATTTTAAAATAAATATACCGAACCATAATTGAAACTAACCCTAATTAAGCAATTCAAGTGTGTTAAACTCTGAGTCAATTGTTATTGCATGTGTTAAATTCCATTTTTTTTTCCTTTTTTTTTATGGATCGTGCATGTGAATAATAACAAATTAAAATGTTCTTAATGCATGATAAAATAATACTTCCAGCTGTTAAAAATAAAATAACGCTTCCAAAAAAACACGTGACTATTTCATGAACTCATGAATAATTACTTGTAATTATTATATGGATATATATTTTTATGAAAAATAAAAGGAAACACCTATAATAATGCATTCCGATGAAAGTGGTGTCTTTGATTAAATTTAAGAGGATTTTAGTCAAATTATTTTAAAATTAAATAAATATAAATGTGTTGTGTTCCTCCTTTTTTTTAATTTAAATTATTACAAGTTTTAATTTCAAACTTAAAATACTTATAGAATTAATCAAACATTGTTTATTTGGTCAAACATTGTCAAAATACATATAAAATAAATTAACATAAATTGTTAAAAATAATTTACACATCTGCACGTTGCACTCGTGACATTTATTTTATTTGTTAAGTGGTTCAAAGAACTACTGTTGTTGCTCTTACAGTTATCATGTTTTATAAAAAGTATAATATTTCTAGATAGAAATTTACAACCATAAAATACCGAATTTTGAAAAATAACTCACGTGTTTGTAATTTCAATACGTAAAAAGGTACATATATTTTAATATTGAAAGCATCACACTCACCATAAATAGAAAATTCAAATTATATCTATAATTTCATCAGTGACATTGCTAACTCCAAATAGAGAAAAAAGATGTTAAAAGAATTGAGTGTTAAGCATGTTTTTAATGAGAAATTTAAATTTGTTGCTGTTGAAATCTTTGATATATTTTTGTTTTTAAAATTTAAGGATAAATGAATATAGTATTTTTTAATTTATATGTTTTATATTAACATTTAATGTGTTTATATTATTACGTGTTCTCGATCGTCTCTGTTTATTAGAAAATATATTTTAAAATTTTGAAAACTAAAATATAACAAAAAATTTCAAACAAAATCAGATTTCAATTTTATATCATGATTAAAAAATTACAAATATATTTAACAAAAAAAATTACACATCTTTTTAATAGTTCAACTTTCTTAACAGTATACAAATTAAATTAAAAATAATAAACAAATTAAATGAATATAATAATATATTTAAAAATAATTCAGACAAGACACTTGTGTAATTATATATATATATATATATATATATATATATATATATATATATATATATATATATATATATATATATATATATATATATGTGTGTGTGTGTGTGTGTGTGTAGACACTTACGTAATTTTTTCATTAAGTCTGTCAATGTATTTAAATTTTACAAATATAAATGAATTTGATGAATATTCTATTGTAAGATGAAATATTTTAATTTTTCTACTCACTGGAATAGTTTTCATAAGTGATCTTTTTAAAAAGAGCTTGTTATTTTGGTAATTAGAATTAACGTAGTCTCTTATGTTAAATTAATTATAATTCAGTTTAAAAGATAACCATATATCAATCTAATAAAATGTTTAATTATTAATTTGGTTTTTATAATTTTGTTTACTTAATAAAATTATGTATTATTTAAACATTGATAATTTAGTCTCGTTTATAAAAGTAGTATTAACATTGTTAAAAAATAATTAGGTGTGAGTTCAATAATTTTAAAAAATAAAAAAAGTGTAAGAAAAAGACAAAATAAACTAGTTACGAAATTAAATTTTAAGATATAAGCCTTATAAAATATCTTAAAATTATTAATAGAGACAAATATGAAAATGTGGATAAATATTATAATTGATATGGAGATAAAGATAAGGTAGATATGTAATTTATATTTCCATTCCCATATCCAATTATAAATATAAAATATTATCCATATTCATATATATATATATATATATATATATATATATATATATATATAGGGTTTGCTAACGCGCGTACGCCTGTTTTTCAGTTGGTACATTTTAGCAATGTGTACCGGATTTTAGTAGACAAAAATATCCTTATATATAATGGATTCTAAGTTTTAAGGTTAAGGGTATTTTAATAATTTTCATTCTCAAAACTAAAAAAAAAAAAAGAAACCCCCCAAACCCTTACTCACCTCTCTCATTCTTCTGAACCTTTTCTCTTTCATCTTTCTCACTCCAATCTTTTCTCTGCATCCGTACTATAGCCCCAATTGAAAAAATAAAAAACAATCTTATAAAAAAATGATTTTATAATGAGTTTTCATCTTATAATTTTTGTCTTATATAATTTTATCCAATTTTCACAAGCATAAAGGAAGGAATTGGTAATTGACCTGGAAAAAATCAGAAATACTCGTTGTTAAACAATTTCTTACAAAAAATGATTTTATAATGAGTTTTTATTTTATAATTTTTGTCTTTATCTAATTTTATCTAATTTTCACAAGCATAATGACATCAAAGGAATTGGTAATTGGCCTGAAAAAAATCAGAAACACTCGTTCTTAAACAATTTCTTACAAAAAAATGACTTTATAATGAGTTTTCATTTTATAATTTTTGTCGTATATAATTTTATCTAACTTTCACAAGCATAATGACATCCAAAAGAATTGGTAATTGGCCTGGAGGGTTTTTTTTAGAGATGTTGATTCAACATATGCAGATGATGAAATTAGAGAGGTTAGTGAAGATGGTGAAATTGAAGAGATCTTGAATGAACATTTACCTGAAGGTGAATATGTCAATGACTCAACTCTTTACAAAGGCAAGTGTTTCTGCTTTTTTTCAATTGGGGTTACACTCGGGATGACAGAGAAAAGATTGGAGTGAGAAAGATGAAAGAGAAAGGGTTCAGAGGAATGAGAGAGGTAAGTAAGGGTTTGGGGTTTTTTTTTTTTAGTTTTGAGAATGAAAATTATTAAAATACCCTTAACCTTAAAACTTAGAATCCAATATATATAAGGATATTTTTGTCTACTAAAACCCGGTACACATTGCTAAAACGTACCAACTGAAAAACAGGCGTACGCGCGTTAGCAAACCCCATATATATATATATATATATATACACTAATTAATATACGAAAAATATTTGGATATATTTATCATAAAGGTGTAATTAATTTTTTATTGTGTTTTCCCTACCTTCAAAAATCATGTTTCATGTCTCTCTTTAATTTTTTTATTTTTATCTAATCTACTAACGAATTGCATTCGCACTGAAATTTAATCCTTATTTATTTTTTTGGCGGTGAGTCTTACTTTTCCAGCTTCAATGAATACAATTAAATCCTAAAAGTAATTATAAGAATAATTTTCTCTTTTAATATTTCTTTCTTATTCATAACTTGTCAATGAATTATTTATTTATTTTATCATGTAAGAAAAATCATGTATAAATTACATGTTATAACTATTATATTGAAAGTATCATTGAAATGATTTGAATATTATTAAAAGTATAAATTAAAATTTCCACATAGAGTAAAATTAATAAAATTAAATAAGTAGAAGGAAAAGAAAAACTTACAAATACTAATTAATATATGATATAAAAAATAGTATCAATTATTTTATAAAGACAATTTATATATCTCAGATATCATAGAGTTGTGATGAATCTCTTCAACATATACTAATGAAATTTTTTAACAAACACAAGATATATAAAATCCGATTTTAATTAAAATGTGATAGTGGTAAATTAACAAATTATAATTAAATTAGGAATTATCATGCAATTAATAACTGCTCACTCTTATAATAAATACTTTAAAATTTATATTTAAGATGATTTTCATCTAATTAATTTTGTAAACTCAATATGTAAAATTAAAATCACAAAATGCGTAAATTATAGTTCAAGTGATATTTCTTTTAATCAAAATCTATGAATGTTAAGTTTTTATTGATTATTGATGTTATATGTTTTATTTTAAGAAAATAATTTGGCCAACTAAATTAATTAAATTTAACTATAATGTCAAGTGAATTACTTTTTACTATCATACGCGCAGTATTGTTAGAAAAGGATAACGCGTATCAGACACGGACGTTGAAAGGAATAATGGAATATCCTTTCGCATTTCTTTCCTCAATAATATAATATTAGTATTATTTGTTTTAAACTTTATAAAAAAATTCCAATACAATTTTGTAATTAAAATTAAATTTACAAAATTTTAATGTAGATCTAACGTGTGTTTGATTCGTGTTTTTTTGACACGTGTAAGGGTAAATGGTACGTGTGAGAGACAGAACGGCCGTTGAACATTCATTCCCAAACGGAATCAAAGAAAACAAAAGCACGTTTGGCGAATTTGTACTCCGTGAATTGGTTATGGGCTAACCAAACAAAGTGCATAAATGTCAGACACTACCATTATTCAGAATTTATTGAATAATACTTTAGAAAAATCTATATAATTATCTCTTATAGAGTAATTAAAAAATTTGTTTAATCAATTTGTAACACTTATTAAAGTATTAACTTTTGTGTTTCTTAATTAATCTTGTTATCAAAATTTTAAGCAACGTTTTAGAAGAACGATAACGCAATTTTTAAAAAGCGCAATGAAAAGTGCGTTTGCACCAAACAGACCATCATTTTTCATTTTCAGCGTTGAGGCTAAACAAATTGAGAAAGTCAGTTTTGCATTAATATCTTTGAACAAATAAAAGTCAAAATGAAAAATAAAATGTAAGATGTAAGTCCCTTTCTTCATGACCCCATCTCCTTATTCCATATATTGTGATTTGTGAGTTAAATGCAAAAATATTATTAATTGATTCAAAATATTTGAAAGGAATTAATTATTAAGACTTGTTTGGAATTCAAAGAGGATAATAGAAAGTGACACAAAATTCTTTGTTTTTCCATTTTGCTAATTCAAATTATTTTTCATAGGGTATTGTTTTTTATTATTATATTATTAATGAATATAGGAGAATGTGCTACCTTCACAACTTGAATTTCCAACTACCAACTACCAACCAAGGAGTTCGAGAAGCCATAAAACAAAAATAAAAATTTGGACATTTGTTTTTCCTATTTAAAATGAAAAATTCCTCCAATTTTTTTTATATTTAAATTAAATATTTTGAAATGTATTCTTACATCCTTAAAATACTAATTAAACCAAAAAAAAATGACACAGACATTTAATTTTTCATAATAACTTAAAACACGACAAAGTCAACCTATTTGAACACAAGTATGAAGAGGAGAATTAAAGCTTTTACTGTGCACTCTCTCAAAATTTCAAAATGATCTTTATACTATCCTAAAATTCTCTGAAAAGAGATTTTCTATAATTGAAGTAGTGCAGGTAGTAATTATGGGTACAAGAAGCAATAACCAGAAAGAAATCCAATGTACTTAATTGGAATGAAGCCTAAAAGGAGTATTTAGGTTTTTGTACTAGGCAAATTTAAACAAAAAAAATTATGGATCTAAACAAAAAATTTTGAAATTATGGATCTAGGTAAGTCGTGAGGACTTTAGACAACTTCAAATGAAGAAATCGTGTCCTCCTGCATGATTTTACTTTGACACATGAGTCAGAGGTGAAGTCGTACACTCCTAAAATAGTTTCAGGTCTTGGTAATCGATTAACCAGCCTTGTAATAGATTATAAAAGGTTGAACTCGTGCAGAGGAAACACAACTTCACCTGTAATAGGTAAAACATCTCTAGTAATCGATTACAGACATGTGGTAATAGATAACCAAAGGTTTTAGTATTAAAAAAAAGAAATTTTTTTATTTTGTAAACTATATTTGTTAATTATTAGTAATTATTAAAATTTCCATGTAAATTATTACCATTTAAATTAACATTTCTATTATTACATTGTTACCATTTAAATTAACATTATTAAAGTTTTCATTTCAATTGTTACCATTTAAATTGTTAATTATATACAAATTAACATTTGTATTATTAATTATACATTTATAATTTTATTACCTTAAATACTAATCCAACAGTAGAATGAATAACATTAATGAATAATCAACCTATCATAGCTTCTATTAGGTCATCAACACTAGCTAAGGCACAGATACACCTAACCAACAATAAACATAGACCAACTAACACCTCTATAAATTAAGTACCAATCCTTCACAAAAATTCTTCATCACAATCCTCTCTTGTTTCTTAATTGTCTCATCACACACACATTCTAATGACTTCTTTTCATTCCTTCTTCATAGTTATAATCATTTCCCATGTATTTATTCCTCTATATTTCTCACCCATCCATGGCAACACCGATGTGGGATTCAGCATTAACCTCATTCGAAAAACCTCTCCCCAACGTGTAAGAGGTTTATCAACCATGTCAGAAACTCCACAATCTCCAGTGGGTGCTTACCTTGGTCACTATCTCATGGAGCTCTCTATTGGAACACCACCATTCAAAATCTATGGCATTGCAGACACGGGCAGTGATCTCATATGGACCCAATGTGTGCCATGCAACAACTGCTACAAGCAACTTAACCCCATGTTTGATCCTATAAAATCATCCTCCTACAGCAACATATCATGCCACTCAAACTCGTGTCATAAACTCGACACAGGCGTGTGTTCTCCTCAGAAGCAATGCAACTACACCTATGCCTACGCATCTGCCTCCATAACACAAGGAGTTTTGGCACAGGAAACAGTCACACTCACCTCAACCACAGGGACAAGCGTTCTCCTTAAAGATGTCGTGTTTGGTTGTGGACACGACAACAAAGGTAGTTTCAACGACCATGAGATGGGTATCATAGGCCTGGGAGGAGGGCCAGTGTCGTTCATTTCTCAAATGGGTCGTTCCTTTGGAGGCAAAAGGTTTTCACAGTGCTTGGTCCCTTTCCACACTGATGTGAATGTTCATAGCATAATGAGTTTCGGCAAAGGGAGTAAGGTATCAGGAGAAGGAGTGGTTTCAACACCTTTGGTTGCAAAGGATGATAAAACACCGTATTTTGTGACCTTACTAGGTATCAGTGTGGGAGAAACGTATTTGCACTATAATGGTTCTTCAGGAAATGTCGAAAAAGGTAACATGTTTCTTGATTCAGGAACACCTCCAACTATCTTTCCAACACAGTTGTATGATCGAGTGGTGGCTGAAGTGAAGAACCAGGCTGCGATGGAACCTACCGTGGATGATCCTGATTTGGGTTCGCAACTTTGCTATCGAACAAAGAATAATCTTCCTGGTCCTATGCTAACTGTTCATTTTGAAGGTGCAAATGTAACGTTGGAACCAATTCAAACCTTAATTTCACCAAAAGATGGTGTTTTCTGCTTGGGGTTCACCAACACCAGTAGTGATGTGGGGATTTATGGTAACTTTGCTCAATCAAATTACTTGATTGGGTTTGATCTAGAAGCACAAGTGGTCTCTTTCAAGCCAACAGATTGTACCAAAAACACTTGAATAATCAGTATGGATTTTACTTAAAGTTATGTTTTTCCAAAGTTTTAAGATATGTATTTGCTCTCCTGTAGCTAAAAAAGACGATTACAAGTTAATAATTATTTTTAACAATTTTTTATAAATTATGTGCCATTATTTGATTCACAATGTTTAAAACAGACCAATTACGAATAGTTATATTAGTTATTATAAAAGTATTGTCAAAAAAAATTGTTAAAAAAATATTTTTGAAAAAACAAAATAAAAAAAAAAAACCTGTTTTGTTTAATCAGAAAGTAAGCATTTCAAAGGAATGTATTAAAGATCAAAATTTTGTGAATGATTTCATTTGAAAATATTGTAAATGCAAATTTTGTTTGTGATTTTTATTTCCTAGTTCCTTAATGGAACTCCTGTTGGAGAGTGGTTTTCTAATACCTCTTTGACCATGAAACTCATTATGAGTTATTATTTATAATATTTAGATATTTTTAATATAATTGTATACTCTATTTGAACCTTACTTTTTGAGGAATTCTTTTAATTATAACTCATGCAAACACATGTCTATAGTCATATATGTGTATTCAATTTTTTAAAGATAAAAAAAAATAATGTTTATCAATATTGTTGAAGAAATAAATAGTTTTATAATTTTATCATACATAGTTAATTAATATTTAAAAAATAGTTATAAAATTTAAAGAATAATATTATTTATATTAATAATGGTAAAATTGATAATGAAAATATAACTTATCTAACACATTTTATAAAGTCAAAATAAATATCTAATTAATAAAAAAAAATCTAACTTAAAAGAAAAAAAAAAACATAATCAAAACATAAACTTGTACATGTGTGAAGAAATAACTTGTTAATTATCCTCTTATTTCAATCATTTCATTGGTTGATATACATGAAAGATGATTGAATATCTAAATAATGATATATAATATAGAATTGATCAAATATACAATTCATGCATAAGTTATAAATATTTACATACCGTATTGTTTAGTTTTGGATGATATATATGTCATAACGATAGTTTCATCTAATGTATGAAGTAGTATCACATTCAAAGGAATTACTATGCATGTTACATTGAAATGATAGAAGAAAATATTAAAAAAAATTGTATTTTTTATTCTATTTAATTCTCAATTTTTGTTTGATTTGAAGAACTTTTATTTTACTAAAATAATTTTCGTTGACTTCTAATAATTCAACGAGTTTGATATTTGGAAAATTTTTCTTAGATGTTCAAGATATTTTTTTATCGCCAGTATATATTTTTTTCTTTGTATGATTTCGTTGTATGACATATCAAATTGTTTCTAAAATACACATTTGTCCATTTTTGTTTCCTTTTAATATTTTTATTTATTATTTATTTATCATATAATTTTTTTTATTTTTTATATATTTTTATTTTAATTTTTAATTCATTATTATAATTATAATCTTAGCACCGTAATTGTATAAAAGCATTTTAGTTATTATAATATAATAATTCAATATTATTATCATGAATTTTATTTATCACCATCTAAAGTAGAATAAAGTTCAAAAAGACAAAAAAAAAATTATGCTTTGTATTGATAATGTGATTTTGTTAAAGTGATGTATTATAATTTTTATTAGCATATAAAAAAATATTTCATTAAAATTGAGAAAAAAAATAAAAATAACTTTAAAATATATTCTAAACCTAAATACTTATTTTTTTATAATTTTTTAAAATATCTTTTAATTTTATTAACTTTGATAAAAAAATATTTTCTATTTTATATTAAGAATCATATAATTCGGAATGCATTTTTAATTTTTACATTTCAAACTGTTGGATCCAAATATAAAATTTTGTATTTCGAATTATATAATCTGAAAAAATAAAGTATTCCAAATTATATATGTTTGATAAGCAAAGAAAATGAAAAGTGCAGTAGGGAGTTATGCTTGGATTAGGAAAGGGGCTATGCAAGAAGAGAGGGAGAGATTTAAAGAAAATGCAGTTGCACTCTATGGACCGGATGGACATAAAAGCATAGTGAGTCAACCGGTCGGACGGTAACATGTAGAGACGATTAGCGAAATTGCGTAATCGTATTTATGTAAGGTTTAAGGTAAGAAGGAATTAGAGTGTTTGGATTCGGATTGGGTAGTGATTAAGGTTTAGACAAAAACTATAAATACGGGTTAGAAGTTGGAGATAGGGAATGGACATTTTATTGTGCATTTATTGCTGATTTAAACCTACTGAACGAACTATCTACTGACTTAAGTATCAGAGGACCTTTAGTAGATGCACCTTCCAACGGAAGAGTGAAGAAGGAGATCCAGGAACAAGACCGAACGACAAAGAAGAGCAAATCGTGAAAGTGTTAGAAGCGACTCGACCTCATAACTGAAACAACGGACATTTTGAGAAACTTAACTCAATGTGTCTATTCATATTTTTTTCATCTTTTCCATTGAGATTTCCAACATTTTCTTTCATTTTTTGTGAAGAAAGTGAGAAGAAGAAAAGATAAAAAGAAGGAGGAGAGAGGTGTACCTGGAGGAGGAAGATTGAAATAATATAGGAGCAAAATGGTCTTTTATGTTAGACGTATGGAGGTGCAGGAAGAAAATATGGATGTACAATAATAAATTTCTCTGATAAAATTTTAGAAGCCCAATAAAAGCACACTGGACTGTCTTATGGGGTGTCATGACATGGGTGACATTCAGGACCACATAGAAAATGTTTCCCTACAAACTTTTCTATCGACACAAAATATTGTATATGATAAAATTATCTCTCTTTTTACAAAACACCCAAATCCTTAGTAAAGAATAAAACTTACATAGAATTAAGATAAACTCAATTTTTTTAAAATACAAAATTATTATAAAATAAAAAAATAAACTTCTATCATCTAATTATATATTTTAGGATATATATATATATATATATATATATATATATATATATATATATATATATATATATATATTATGTAACAGTATAATATTCACATTAATAAGCAATTGATTTGAGTTATCTGAATTTTATCTTCTTAAAAATTAGTCATTTTCAAAGTATTAAATGTAGAATTAAATAATAATTTTGCTTATGTATTTGTATTAATTAGTGTTATTATTGTTTACATTCAATGTCATAAATTATTCAATAAATTTAAAATTTATTGAATAAACCCAACTTCGAAATTTTTAAAGCTAATAAATATAAAAGTTAATGTCATGGATGAAAACAGTAACTATACTTTCTAAAATGTTGTTTTATTTGACTGTTATTTTTCAAAATTTTAATATCACCAATTTTCTAACCATTACAACTTCTCTTGAGCTTTTAGCACTACACACAACCTAAACATTCATAACCGAACACCTTCATAACCGAACACCTGTACAAAAATATATAGGTATATATATGAAAAATATATTTTTAATACAATAATATATGTAATAGTTTATGATTGATCTGTTTCAAATATACAAACTAAAAAAATAGTGAGATATAATATGTTGTCAAAAAATGGTTAAAAATAATTGTTAAAATATTATAGTCATATAATATATATATATATATATATATATATATATATATATATATATATATATATATATTTATTTATTTATTGACACACAAAAATTATTCTTATGATCGTACCATTATTCCCTCTATAAATACAAAAGTTTATTATACTTTGTGAATAATAACTCTAATAATGGCTTCTTATTATCTGAAATCATTTGATCGATTCCTTGTAGCCATCATCATTTCTGTGGTGTTTCTTCTTTTCTCAGCCATCCATGGAAACACAGACGAAGGATTCAGCATTAACCTCATTCGAAGAACCTCTCCCAAAGCCTTATTCCGTCAACGGCTGAGAGGTTTCTCAGCCATGTCAACAACACAAGCCCCAGTGAGTGCATACCTTGGTGAGCATCTCATGGAACTCTCCATCGGAACTCCACCGTTCAAAATCTACGGCATTGCAGACACGGGCAGCGATCTCACGTGGACACAATGCGTCCCATGCAAGAGCTGCTACAAGCAACTAAACCCCATGTTTGATCCCATAAAATCATCCTCGTACAAAAACATATCATGCGACTCAAACTTGTGTCATCTACTCGACACGGGTGTCTGTTCTCCTGAGAAGCAATGCAACTACACCTACGCCTACGGAGATGGTTCCTCGACACAAGGAGTTTTGGCACAAGAAACAGTGACGTTCACTTCAACCACAGGAGCAAGCGTTCCCCTTAAGGGCATCGTGTTTGGTTGTGGACACAACGACTCAAAACAAGGTTTCAACGACCATGAGATGGGTCTGATAGGCCTAGGAGGAGGCCCAGCATCATTGATTTCTCAAATGGGTTCATCCTTTGGAGCCAAAATGTTTTCACAGTGCTTGGTGCCTTTCCAAACTGATGTGAGTGTTTCTAGCAGAATGAGTTTTGGCAGAGGGAGTAAGGTATCTGGGAGTGGTGTTGTTTCGACACCTTTGGTTACAAAGGAAGACAAAACACCTTATTTTGTGACCTTACTAGGTATCAGTGTCGGAAACAGGTATTTGCACTATGATGGTTCTTCAGAAAATGTCGAAAAAGGTAACATGTTTCTTGATTCTGGAACACCTCCGACTATCTTACCGACACAGTTATATGATCGTGTGGTGGCTGAAGTGAAGAACCAGGTTGCCATGAAACCTGTCGTGGATGATCCTGATTTGGGTACCCTACTTTGCTATCGAACAAAGAATAATCTTCCTGGTCCTATGCTAACTGCTCATTTTGAAGGTGCTGATGTAAAACTGGAAACATTTCAAACCTTCGTTTCACCAAAAGATTCTGTTTTCTGCTTGGGGTTCGCCAACAGCAGTAGTAATGTGGGAATTTATGGTAACTTTATTCAGTCGAATTATCTGATTGGGTTTGATCTAGAAGCAAAAGTTGTCTCTTTCAAGCCAACAGATTGTACCAAGAACTCGTAGAATCTTCAAAGGTTTCAGTTTGCTTCTTGTTCTTAGGCAAATTACAGAAAAGAAAAGAAACTTGTGCTTGTTTTTGTAGGACACGAAATTGTCGATCAAACAAGTATATTCAAGATTGAAGCTTGAAGCTTGCCTTTTAGAAATAAAATTGGATTGTTATTTTCTATCTCAGAAAGATAATGAAAAATGATCCTTTTACATATGATTTTCTTACATTCATATCATATTATCATTTCATACTTTTTTCTTTTTGAAAAACTATAAAAGTTGACTCTTTTATAATTATTTTATTGTTTGTATCAAATAAATAAAATATATCTCATCCTATACCATGGTTAAAGATAAACTCTTGTTGACCAGAAACTTTTCTATAGTATCTTTAAAAATGAAATTCGTTGAGTTATTATTTATTATAAAGTTTTTAATATTGATAAATTTTATTTAATAGTCTATCTTTTAAGAAGCTTTAGTTTTTTGCATTATAAATTATGCATTTGGTTAAAAAATTTACAAGTTTCAATGAAAATGTTTAAGAAGAAAATATTATTTGTAGCTGCTTCTTATACTTAATTTGTTTTAATAGCTAAGGTGAATTAGTTTTAAAACTGATTGAAAAAATTTGTGAGATATGAATGAAAAAAAAAAATACGAGAAGAAAATTGCAAAGCTAAGAGGAAGAAAAACTGTTTTATATGCTTCTTCATGATCTGAATTTTTTATTTTTCTATGTAATATGATTTTTTATTTTTATAAATGTCATGTCAATGAGAAGGACTAATAATTATATATTTCCATCTCTTTTATTTTGTTGAGTTATATATATATATATATATATATATATATATATATATATATATAATTTATCAATTAGGAAAATAGAAAAAAAATATTAAATTGCAATATATATCATTGCCGATACACATATTTAAGGAGTGTTATTTATAAATAGGAATTGAATACACTTTATTATTGTTATTTAATTTGAGCAATTAATTTGAAATTAAAAGGTTCAGAATAAGTCATCTCATCCCTACTAAAAAACTAAATATAAAACAGAATAATATTCATTATAATTAATATAAAGATATAATTACTTTTTACAATAAGCGATAATTAATTATAACATTAAAGTTAATTAAAGACTCAATAAATATTTTTCTTCCTAAAATTAAATACTACACTATATGAAGTTAAAATTCTTTTGATTCATTGAAATCAAAATTAAATTGTGCGTAACAATAAGAAACCGTGATTTTCACTATTTATCATTTTTAGTGGGATATTGTAAGCTTTACTGTTTTAGTAAAAAAAATAGACTTACATTTTTTAATTGTTTATAAATATGAAAAAAAGTTATATACTTTTCACGATATGAGTTTGTTTGTCCCACCAAAAGATGGAGTATTTTGCTTTGCCTGCAACTAGTGATGAATTTTATATATTTGGCAGTTTTGCTCAATCAATCGTTTTGATTGGCTTTAGGGTTTAGGTTTAAATCAAATTATATTATCTTGTAATATTAATTAATTAATAAATCAAATATTTTGAGTTAAATACTTGTTTATTTGAATTTTTTTTTCCATAAATTAATTAAATATATATATATATATATATATATATATATATATATTTTTTTTTTTCAATGTATACGTATAAATAATATATTTATGCATATATTATACATATTTTAACATAATTCATTAAAATCAATCCATTGAAATACATATGCATGTGAAGACAATTGAATTATATCAATATTTTGTTGAATTTTATCTCTTTACATTAAATCAAATAATTTATACCTTAGTGGCTCACGGACCATAGCTACTCGTAAATCCTACATAAAGTTTGTCGTCAAACGTTAACCCATATTGTCTCGTGCATTTGTTTGGTACGCTGAACGTAACCAATTAGCTTAAAATCTTATATTGGAAGTGATTGTACAATCTTCATATGAATTTGTTTTTACTTCATTAATGTGAGAAGTCATTCGAAGTCGTCATTCATCCACAAAACTTACTCCCAGTAATATCTATTTTTACTTGTCAATTTTCATAATATCCAGGCAAATTTCCCCCAAATATGTCAAAAAAGCTACAGAAGTCACTCACATGTGGCTACTGTCTATTTCTTGTGACTAACCCCCACCAACTTCCACACTCACATGAATGTTACGCTTATATATATATATATGAAATGAATTCTCTACTTATAACATGATTTTGTCCCTTGCTAAAAACTTCATGGCCAACATTCTCTGCTTCCATCTTTGCTTTTTTGTACTGTATACATTCTTATGTCAAACATTAACAGGAGCTTACAAATCCGGGTTCAGTGTTCAACTAATCCGCCACAACACACCAAATTCTCCCTCCTACAAATCAGATGAACTTCATATGCATAGACTTGGCTCATTTTACCAAGTTCCCAAGAAATCATACGCCCCAAATGGTCCCTTCACTAGAGTCACATCCAACAATGGTGACTATCTCATGAAGCTCACATTGGGAACACCACCGGTGGATGTATATGGTTTGGTTGATACAGGCAGCGACCTCGTGTGGGCACAATGTACACCTTGCCAAGGTTGTTATAAGCAAAAAAGCCCAATGTTTGAACCTCTAAGATCCAAAACATACACCCCTGTTCCATGCAATTCAGAAGAGTGTAATTCACTCTTTGGTGATTCGTGCTCTCCTCAAAAACTGTGTGCATATAGTTATGCTTATGCTGATTCTTCAGTAACAAAAGGGGTGCTTGCAAGGGAAACTATCACATTCAGTTCCACCGATGAAGAATCAGTTGTTGTTGGAGACATTATATTTGGGTGTGGACACAGTAATTCTGGAATTTTCAATGAAAACGACATGGGGATCATTGGTCTTGGTGGGGGACCTTTGTCACTTGTTTCACAAATTGGTAGCCTTTATGGAAGTAGAAGGTTTTCTCAGTGCCTGGTTCCTTTTCATGCAGACCCTCAGACTTCAGGTACCATTAGTTTTGGTGATGCCAGTGATGTTTCTGGTGAAGGAGTAGTCACAACTCCTTTGGTATATGAGGAAGGTCAATCTTCTTATCTGGTCACACTAGAAGGCATAAGCGTTGGAGACACATTTGTGCCTTTTAATTCCTCAGAAATGCTTGCCAAGGGAAATATAATGATTGATTCAGGTACACCAGCAACATATTTACCACAAGAACTTTATGACCGTTTAGTGGAGGAATTGAAGGTGCAGAGTAGACTGTTACCCATTGCTGATGACCCAGACTTGGACACACAACTTTGCTATAGAAGTGAGACAAACTTAGAAGGACCACCCTTGATAGCTCATTTTGAAGGGGCAGATGTGCCATTGATGCCAATACAAACCTTCATCGCACCAAAGGATGGAGTATTTTGCTTTGCAATGGCTGGCACTACTGACGGAGAATATATATTTGGCAATTTTGCTCAATCAAACATTCTGATTGGATTTTATTTAGACAAAAAGTTAGTTTCTTTTAAGCCAACTGATTGCGCCAATAAGTAGACCATCATCTTCTTGTAACTCAGACATCTATCTATGATTTAAGCTTAGATCAAGAACATATATGAGATGTAACATCATTAGTTAGAATATTAGTATGCGTGTAATATTGAATCTGCAATGTTATGTACTGTTTTCTTTCAATATTTTTTTTTTCCTTTAGTAAAAGTATAACCCCTCAGAAGAATAAGTTTAAAAAAGACTAAGCAGACTGACGTAGTGGTCAAGCATTTGAACACATATTCCACCTAATTCATTTGCTTGGTTAGCCAAGTATCAATATGAAACTTACTGGTTAAGGGAGTCTTTTATATGTGTGGCTTTCATACAAGCAAGCAAGAATAATCAAACAAAATTGACTCTCCACATAATTACCCTTAATATTTTGATATATAAGGATGATCAACATTAAAAATTTGTTAGTGATCACATACTTCAAAGAATCACGTACCTTTTTTTTAGTGAATCCTGCTTATTCAAAAGTAATTTGATGGTATATACTTTTTGTTTTCATTTATCATGACAAGAAGAATTTCTACCTGCTTTTTTTTTGTATGTATGTATGTGTATATGGATTTATTAACATACATTCCTTATATTTTAGAAAATGTATTTTAACAAAGTTATAACTTCCATCTTAAAATACACTAGGTATCTACCTTGTTAAAAATACTATTTATAAAAAAAAAAACATATTGCATACTGTTAGGAATCTTTTCTCTACCATATGCAAGTTCAAGTGTCTACTTTGTAAAAAAAAGTTTAAGAAATCTCAATTCATGGGATTAAAAATGCCGCATGGAATCAGCTATTCGCTATGAAAGGCTAAATCATGTACAAACCATAATCAGTAGACAGAAGTAAAAGTTCCCTTCCCACACTCTCCAACTGAGATTTGGAGTATTTCTTTGTCAGCTTGGCTTTGCCGGCAACAGAGACGTCGTGGAACCTAAGACAAGAAAAAAGTGGAATCAAGAAATGACATTAATATTGAAAACCGGTAATATCATCATATAGAATGCTTAAGTGCTATGTAACACACCAGATGCCAATTCTTGCTCAAAGGTTGCACAGCTACCTGGATCTCTCCCACATTGCGCATAGGAGGAAAGTGAGGAAAGCATAAAATTCTCTTTTTGAAATCATCTTTATCTCTACCCCGAACATATGAACCCCAAGAAGCATTACCCTCTCTTCTAGTATCTTTCAAGAAGAAAGAAGTAGAACCTTTACAAAGAGAATTGTACGGTTCCCTAGCATCAAAATCAAATTCATTCGCTTCACTATTACCATTCCAAGCAGAGTAAGTTCTCTCCGAGCGCTCCAGTTCACGGGGAGAAACAATGTTAGGCAGCACTTGAACAACATAACCAAGTGACACCGAAAATGTCAGATGTTGTGCATGATCGTAACATATGGAACGCTGCAAAAAGCTTTTGGGATTGGTTTTCATGGCTTTTGTAAAAAGTTTCAGGCTGTCTAAAGAGCTCAGGCCCGGATAAAAGGGATTTACAGCTTCAACATGATGAATTGACACAAATGGTGCTATTGGGTGAGACGATAGAAGACCATGAGCGTTGCCTTTTATATCCCACTGAAATAAATAAAAAATCAATCCTGATCATTACGAATTCCAATGAAAAAAAATGGCTGGATGATACTTATACTGTACATCAGAAAATTTACCTTTCTCTTAGAATGGAAAGAAACTATAAATTAAAAGCAATAAAAGATGTGACCAAAATAAAATGTAGTAAAATGGATTAACAGAATACCTGGTGAAAACCGCGCTCCCATGTCAGTGGAATGCCAAGTTCAGATATACAGGCATGCAGTCGATCATCACTACCATAAAGCTTTGGATACCTCTCAATGCATTCGTCAAGCATCTCAGAAAGTGCCATTGCAAGTGGCTGACTTATAGCAATCCCACCACCACCAAAGGCCATTGAGTGACTGAAATAGGAATTTGCTGAATGGCTCTCCGAGGGACTACCTATATAAATCATTTCAGAAGAATTGTACTTGCTGAGGACATCAACTAGGTTATTCACATTGAAGATGGTATCATCATCACAGAGGACAAACCAGCGCACATCAGAGAGACTGAGGCGAAAACTCTCTTTGACAATGCGAGAAATCCGAAGGCCAGAAGGGTGGCCGGTGGGATTAGTATAGCGAAAATATGAGATGTCTTCAGAAATCATGATAGGAGGCAATAAATCATCTCCAGGTTCTTCAAGCACCTGTTCATCTAACCACACATGGCCACGCATGTCATTAGGACGCCACCACAGTTTGACATATTCCTTCCTTCGTTTCCAAAGTTGAGATGATCCTGCTATGCCAAAAACAATATGTTTAAGTGACAAGCCTTCCTGTTCAGCAATACTGCTACCATTATGAAGATGATCTTTCATGGTTCCAAATTGGAGAGCAGGAGGGGGTGTAACTTTCGCATGGAAATGAGAAACACACTTCTTCCAATTGAAAAAGTGGGGTCTACTTTCCCGATCCTTTAAACTGTGAAAGCAACATGTAGTTGCATCAAAGAACACAAGGGAAAGCCAAGCAGTAGTAGATATGAGAAGCGCTGCAATGGCTATGGCCAAGGTTCCAATGCGGCTTTGGCGCCACTGACTGCTTCTGGGTGGACTGATAGGCAAAGGACATAAATGGGAATTCTTGTCAAAGTCATGGTAGGATGATACAATGGTCTTCAAAGTTTGAGTCATCATCACCATCATTCCAATTTGCATGTCTGGCTCTCACTACCAGGAGAGAGACATTGTGAAAAGGCCAAAGGAAAACTACATAGAAGTATTTCAGCTCAGCAGCACACGCCGAAACCAAAACTTGTAACACCCTACAAAAAGAGAAAATAAACAGGAAAATGTTCCAATTAAGTGCATCATTAAGGCTCTATTTGTTTCTGTCAAAAATGGCAATTTTAGAATTTTTTTTTCCAGAAAAAGAAATTACATCTCGAACCAAACTTGTTACACCCTACAGAACAATTTAGGATTCATTTGTTTGGGTGGAAAATTATAATTTTTTAGAAGATTTTCTAGGAAATGAAACCTTTTTTAATTTCAGTTCACCCTCCTCACCCCTCCCAAAAAAATATGTATAGATCAAATGTGCTTCCATTAACACAAGAATCCACGTCCACATCAGGCACAAAGCATGTAACCCCAAATAATTACTCTAGGCCATTAATAAAGACAGATGTAACTAGATGATCCTAAAGTTGAATTGTTACATGGATATGCCCATTAAGAAAAATTATTAAATGGTATTGCACTATTTTAAAACAAGCTAAAAATATGGAAAGTAAGTGTTGAAACAGGCTTTGTAAGCAGATCCGGAGATCAAGCATAATAACATCACCGAGTAGTTATACAGTCATTGATTATTTTCATATAGAATAGCACGTGACCTAGTTAACTCGCCTCGAGCATCGCTTCGCAATCAAAAGGTAAAGGGCAAGGGGACAATCTATTTTGGGCTATGCTTACTCCCTTAGTTTTCATGATCACGGTATCAATATTGCTGTTTATTTTATACTATTCATATATACATTTTAGCTTAATACTTACGAGCTGCCATCAACCTGTTCCTAAGCAGAAAGCCAGTAGAGCGTAATGAAGGTACAGAAAGAGACAGAATCCCCAAGACAACACGGGGTTTTCACATTGGGGAATTTCTTCAAACAGGTAAGGAGCAGCAAAACAAGGACATAAAGTTTTAAAAAAAGCAAAAAAGCCAAAAAGTTTTTTTTTTTCAAAGAAATTGCAAAAGCGAGCCATTACCTCACTGAGAAACTGTGGAGTGTGGGGGTTCCTGTTCCTGCTCCTGGTGGGTTTCAGAAATGGTGGAAGTGCAGTGATGGTGGTGAAAACTTGGAAACAGTTAAGTAACAATTTGATTTGCTACATTTGCATGCCTCAACTCTTCATCTTCCTGTGATTTTAGAAACGGAGATCGGATTCAGAAGATGTAACCACCAAATAAATGCCAAAATGAATAATTGAAGTATTATGCTCCAAAGTTTTTGAACTCTAAGGAAATGTCAAGCATAATCATCGCCAACACGTTCACTTTAATTTGAAAATTTTCAAATACCTTTGCCTATTCATGTGCATTGATGGCTAGGGATTCTTTTTTTTTTATTCAAATATATGATTTCTGTTATTACTTGTTCCATTTTACCTGGTGTTATTTTGAAATGTCACAGACACTCCTTAAAATATTATAACATACGTAATCCTCGGATAAAAATAAAATACTACTATTTTTTCATAAAAAATAATTTTCAACTAAGAGTATATGTTTTTGTGTCACCATCACATGGAAATCAAATGAATGATATTTTCTTTGAAAAGTGATAGCATGGTATAAGTTTGGTTTTCATATTTAGAAAGTTAAATTATTTCTCATGTCTTTTTTTTTCTCATAATCTCAAATAAGTTATTTATTTATTTTTTTTTTCAATTGAATCCTATTTTTTTAAAAATTGATATGAAGTTGTTTTTGAAAATAAATATTGCTTGATTAAGAATGCAATTAATCAAGATATTTTCAAAGTAAAAATGAAAAAAGAAGTTTTTCACTCAATCCGAAACAATCTATTTTTTCTCTTAAAGAATATGTCACTCAGTTTTGGCACAAGAGAGTAGAACACTGTCATCATAAGGGTTGTTGATGTTCCCAAGCTTAGTCATAAAATCTCAAATTGCAAAGTGTGTCAATTTAAAGATAATGATATTTTAACAATATTTTTTTGACAACATTTTAACATCATTTACGTGTCATTCCGTGATTGGTACATGTGGATGATATTAAAATGTTGTAAAAAAAATGTTCTTAAGCAGCTCATCTATCCATCGCAAAACACCTTCTTTAAAGAGTAATCTCTATTTTATTACCTTTATTGATGACTTCACTAAGGCTTTGTTTACTTGAATGAATTTGGGAGAGGATTTGAAGATACATTTTTTTGTTGTTTATTTGAGTGGATTTGGAGCTAGGTGAGAGTGAATTTGGAAGTAAATTTTTTTAATCTGTATCAATCAAATCCTACACTAATTCTCACAAACTTTGCTTCCAAATCCACTTTCACTTACTTCCAAATTCACTCAAATAAACAACAAATAATTTATCTTCAAATCCTCTCAAATCCACTCAATCACTCTCCTCCAAATCCATTCAAGTAAATAAAGGGTAAATGTGCTGGATTTTTTTCTTGAAGTAAAAATGAAATTATGAGATTCTCATATAAGTTGATTTTATATATGAGAATACAAGCATATGGCTAAAATGAAGATAGTATAGCCGAGATGCTGTGTGACCTTATCAATACGTAATAATGAATGATACAAGACCCTAATTACATCTAGGATACAAATCACCAAACATTAAGTCCACTGATTTGCAAAAAAGCTGCAATTAATGGTGTAAATTCAAAGTGGATGTTACTATTTTGATCGAATTCTATAGAATTCTTGAACTTACTACACATTAAATTTCTGAAACAATATGAGCTACCACTTACAGTAATGAATTTCTGAAAGCGTGGATGACAAGAGTATTGTGTCCGAATCGAAGACAATATTTGATTTCCTGATTTTTTATAACTTTGTCTATATTTTTTTTATAATATTTCTTATATTACTATGAAGAAACTGGTTTTATTTTTCTACCGTGGTTATGGATTTTTTTTTTAATAGATTCATAATCTATTTGTTAGTTTATGTATTATTTACTATTTTCCCTTTAAGAACAACTAGAAGCTCTGTAAGAATTGCCAACAACATTGGAAAATGTATTAACAGCATTCATTACATTGAGATGATAACAATGATTTCATATCTCACAAGAAGATTGGAAAATGTATTAAGAGCATTCATTACATTGAGATGATAACAATTATTTCATATATTACTAGAAGAAATGACCATGTATATTATCAATGTAGCTCATCAAATTGGTAAAGGCCCCTCAAAAAAAAAAAAACAAAGTATTTTGAAACTCATTAGAAACTTCATTCAACTTTGACATGAATATCCAAGGAGTTTCAATGACACAAGCTCCAATAATGGAAAGCTTGGGAAAATAGAAAATGAAGAAAACAAAGAAATACGTGATGGAATAAAGTGTTACTGAAGACCATAAAGAAGCAAAGCTCCTACAGCACCTACACCAGCCACAAGTCCAACAATAACTCCAATAGGAGGCAAGCCTCCACCAATAGCTCTCCCAGTGTTAACATCATATCTAGCAAACCTCTTCTTTGGTGCTTGACACTGAGGACATCCATATGTGTCCGGCTGCACAAGATAAAATAACATGAGAATAACAAATGCACTCTACAAATTAAGATCGATTTAAATCTAACTTAATCTTACAAAACTGACTTATAATCGTTTATATATCTTAATGTAATTTTATCTCTAAGAGATCTCCATCCATGTTGATTATAATTTGATTTCAACAAATATCATTGAATCAAATATCATTCATTGACTATCATGAAATCACTCAGTATAATACCACATAAGAAAGTTGCTAATGCTGAGACCAATATTACATAAATAAGAGTTAAGTCTGTCCCATTAGATGATGCTAACCACATAGATCATGGGGCATTGTTGAGTTCGGTCAAAAACCGAATTATGAGGAATATTGACCATAACGAAATCCCTTTTAACAACCACCATGAAAATTGCTGATATCAATACCATAATAAATTACATAGAACGGAGGGAGGAAGAGCTTAGAAACAAAGTTTTATGTGTGCTGTACTTACCTGCTCATCAAAAGGTTTCTGTAAGGTGTATATGTATCCACAATCAAGGCAAATGTGTGTAGCTCTCGCCTGCATGCAAGTTCACTTGATCAACAATTGAATGTAATCATCTTTAGCCTAGACAACATTTAATTAGGAGGAAGAACAAGAATGTCGCTTCAAACTGATTCTTGCCTTTTGAGCATCAGTCAGTTTTCTTCCAAAGCGAGGAGGAGCAGGTCGCTTTGTGAGCTTTTTTACATCTACCTCGGCACCACCTCTTAAGAACAAAACATGGAGAATTTAAGATGTTAAGTCATTGCAGCTGTTAGGTAAATGGTAGAATAAAAAACATGACATGATCACATGAAGATTCTGCAATATGCATCTTATGTCTATCATGGAAACAAACAGATGAACTCAAGTGCCATGATAATTTTCATTGAGTCACATACTGAACTTGTGTAGCCTTTCTTCAGTTTTCGTTACCATTTGATCCGGGTGTTGGCTCCTCATGGTAGCAGAAAATTTACTAGAGAACTAATGCAAATAAGAAGAATAAATGGAACAAAGGTGGACAATGGAACCTGCTGACAACAAAGTAGACAGAATCAGGCTTTGCTTGGATTGCGGTTTTAGTAAATCCAAGCTTATCTGCAGGCCACAATTCATCTCCAAAGAAACTGCTAGTGTAAAGAACTTGGTCCCCTGACTTTAGCCCTGCTTTTGCTGCATTCCCACCACCATCAACAGCCTATAGAAGACAAGCAGCATCCATGAACAAATTCTCATTCACAAATTGGAATCATTCCATTATCATTGTGAAAGGGAGCAAGATACTAACAGTGATGACAACACCCCCACCAGACTTTTGGCCCAAGGTGAGGCCTAGAGGCTTGTCAACCTCCGCCTCAATTGTCTTTGAAGCCCCAGCAGTTTTTGCTGCGATCTCAAGTCTCCTCCCACTGATCGAGGAACCATTCTTTTTCTCACCAAGGAAGGATTCTGAAACACCCCTTTTGGCTTCATGAAGTGAGAGACCTTGTAACGATGTTTTCTGCAGATACAGGAGCAAAATGATTTCAATTTGTTATTCTGCAAGGTAGAAGTGTTTGTACTACCACATATCCATGATTCTGACCATTTTCCACACAACAAGTTTTTGAGATTATCAATTTACAAAATATAGTTAAGTACACTCAATTGCTCGTGCTGTGCGGAAATTGGTATGAGACCATTGTAATTTTGAATCATGTAATAATTTATGGTAAGAAAAAAGAAAAAGTAGCAGTAGCAGTACCTGGCATTGAGGAGGAGCGAGTGTCTTGGAGTGTGTGAGGTGAGAGTTTTTTGAGGAGGGACTCCTCCTGGTGGTGAAGGTGGCTGAGAATGAAGTGGAGGAACCGGCAACCACCGCTGACATGTTTCCGGTGAGATGTGTGGATAGGAATTCACCACCAAACAAACACACACGTTTGCTCTGAACAATAAAAATGTATAGATGAAAAAGTTTCTCCTTTTCTTTTTATTTTCTTATGGTGTTCAAGGAGTTTTGGTTTTATTTTATTCTGAGAATAGATAATACTTAACTGGTGGTGGAAATGAAGACACCAGACAACCTCAGTGTATGGTCTCAAGCCATCCTAGGACTGTAAAGTGTTGATGCTAACTGTGTATTCAAGGCCTCTTGTATTGTCTTACTTCCTCTGGGAATAGTAATCTTATCCAACAAAATCACACATATTTTTCTGTACCAAAAGAAAATATATTTTTTCTGTATAAAAAAAAAACAGACAGCTATGTAAAAAACAAATCTTTATCACAAAAAGAAAATTAAAATTGAATGGGTTTTTTAGTAAATAGGAGGAGAATAGACCCTTTTCGGCAAATACTTAAAAGGCAAGAACTTTGAAGTAAAACCCTAGATCTGTTGGTTGTTCATTGCTTTGCCTTAGAGTGGTACCATGAGTGAGAAGTTGTAGCAAGGGAAGAAGAAGGAAGCGGGGAAAAACATAGCGCACCAAATTGACGCTCTTAGGTTTGGACCCGAATGGGTTAAGAGTAACTTTGTGGCTTTCACAATCAATTCAATCTGCCCACGAATCTGTAAACACTTTCTCTCAACTTCCTGTGCTACTTTTATTTTTTTTAATTATTTCACTGTAAGATATTTTAAATTTGCCGTCGAGAATCTTGATGGGCAGAACATCAGCATATGTAGTTATTTTCCCTTTTCGTTAGGACCGGTTTTTGTGGAAAAGAAAACAGACGAACTAGCTTTTGTGATTTGGAAGAAATTAAAACTTGATCGTGATGAAACTGATTGTTTTGTTCAAGTTGTTTTGGTGTCAAATTCCGGTCTGTCTTCCGGTCCATCCTTTAAATATTTGGCTTTAATCTGTGTTTTTAAGGCAAGAAGTGCAAATGTAGTGATGAAAAGGCAACGTATGATCAATTTTGTCTGAACTGTTTTTCGCAGAAGATGGA
Source organism: Vigna umbellata (assembly GCF_029865625.1). Lineage (NCBI taxonomy): Eukaryota > Viridiplantae > Streptophyta > Magnoliopsida > Fabales > Fabaceae > Vigna > Vigna umbellata. The sequence goes on along the minus strand of NC_142174.1, from coordinate 10,336,703 downwards.
CCTTGACAAGTAAATAAGATTTCGTTATTATACTCCCCTCTGTATTTCGAATGATCTGGGTTCCTCTAACTGTTTTGAAACTAGCTTATACTCCAAGTCGGTGGCATTGGTGCATGGGTTCTCCTTCATATATGGGCTAGTATTTGGTAGTATTTCTGAACCTAGCTACATTTGGGTGATAAAAATTTGAGGAACATGCATTGATATACATAGGATATAGGACAATCTCACATGGGTATATGTACTAAAAACATTTACTATTGATATGAAAGGGCTATTAACTTGTAAGTATGAGTAGTTCTGGTTCACACCTTTTTGTGGTTAAGTTGGCAGTACTTGTGTTCCAAATCTTCTGTTCTGTTCTGGTTCATTTTGATGTCTCTGACTTGTTTAGGTATAATTGCAAAAGAAATCTGATTACTATTAGGAGTTTCATCAAAGTATGTATAACTGACAAGAGTTCACTGAAGTACACGATGTTGAAAATTTGTTAGTTCTAGGAGAATACCATCTATTTGCTTCCTTATTATTTCATTTGATTTAAATTTAAACTTTAAAATAACATGATTTGGTTTTGAAGAGGAACATTAATTCGTATTTAATATTTTTCAAGGTGAGGAGCTAAGGTGAAGTGATCCCCAAATTACAAAGCTTTGAAGTTTCTCCCAAATCCTATAATGGACAATAGAGTCAAACCTGAAAAGAGAAGCAAAGATCGGCACCTGGAACGTGATGACAAATACCATCGTGTTTCCAAAGACCACCACAATCATCATTCAGATACAAAACACAAGCATGACCACAAATCCAGGGATAAGGATAGAGATAGAACTTATGACAGAGATGGAAGCAAGGACAGGGGTAGAACTTATGATAGAGAAGGAAGCAAGGATAGAGATAGGACTTATGACAGAGAAGGAAGCAGGGATAGGGATAGGGCTCATGACAGTGAAGGAAGCAAGGATAGGGACAAAGCTTACGAAAGAGAGAGTGGCAAAGATAGGTCAAAGGTGAAGCGTGATGATGGTAGGGAAGATTTGGTGGAGTCACGATACTCCTCACATTCTCATAAGCGGAAAGAGAGGGAGCACAGCGAAGACAAAGACTGTGAGGATAAGAAAATTAGGGTTTCTGACGATAGGAAGGAAGAGAAGAGGGAACGGAGGAAATTTGGGGATAAAGTCAAGAAGGAGGAAGAAAAAGATGGTGATAATAATATTAGAGGCATTCATGAGGGAGAGGTTAAGGAGGAAGACACTGAAGGTGCCCATGGCTCAGCTTCTTCCAAAGACACTGTATTTGTCCAAAACGTGAGTTTCTTTCTTTCTGTTAATGTTTTTCTTTTAACATTTTGATGATGCTCAGCATTTGTTTTAACTTTTCTTGGTTATAATTGAATTATAGTATGTGTGCTTTCATAGTCTTCCCAGTACAGAGGGCCGGTTTAGACATCATGTCAAATTGTAGGCTTTATTTCCAGTTATTGGCTTCCTGCTTCGTGAACTAGAATTGGGTTGCCAATTTACTTGAGACTATGAAATGAATCCTGTAGTCCATCTATCAATATTTATATGTAGTTTGATTAAACCTTATTGATAATTTGGTTTGCAAAAGAGATGGTTTGTGATCTTATGCTTCCAGCATTGTGATTTTTGTTTGTGTTCAGCTTATACATGCTCACTTCTCTCAGTTCTGTTTCCTAGTTTCTTCTATTTTATTGTTTCTCTTGGAATACCTGAAGAGGGACATTCACTAACATTTTATCCTTGCTCTTTCAGGGTGCCTTGGGATCAGTTGCTGTGGCGCCCATGAGTGTGCTTGAGACATCTTTGGCTCCTCCTCCTCCATTTCCTATCAAGGTATCTTTGAATTCTACCACAAATGAAAATAAGGGCGTTAGTATTACCAGGTCTCATGAGGTTACTGGAAAATCTAGTACAGATGGGTCATCTTCAACTGCTGGAAAAGCTGGAAGCCTGTCGATTGATGCTTTAGCTAAGGCTAAGAAAGCTTTACAAATGCAGAAAGAGTTGTCAGAAAAGCTGAAGAAAATTCCTCAGGTAAATTGATCGTTATTTCTATGAATAAGTACTTACTGTCAGCTGGACATATCTCTTAAATAGCTGACTGATGATACTGATTTCATTTTTTTTTCTAACTCTTCATATTCCTCTGAATGCATTAATTGCTGCTTTTGGCTACGTAGTTGAATAAGAATTCTACCCAAAATTCACATGGAAGCTCAAACTTGGGTTCAAACAGTCAATCTGCCTCTGCAGTCGTGCCAAAAGGTTCCAGCTCAGCTTCTTTTGGCCATGTTGCAAATATGTCAATTTTCCCCCCTGCTGCTTCTGCTAATTCTCCAGCAAGTGGCACTAGTGCTGCTGGTATTGCAAATGCAACTCTTCCCAATTTGGAAGCTGTCAGGCGGGCTCAAGAGCTTGCTGCTAGGATGGGATTTCGTCAAGATCCACAATTTGCTCCTCTGATAAATATGTTTCCTGGTCAGATGGTAACAGATGTTGCCATTCTGCAAAAACCAACAAAGGCCCCTGTTCTTCGACTTGATGCTCAGGGGCGGGAAATAGATGAAAATGGAAATGTTATTAATGTGACCAAGCCCACCAACCTTAGCACATTAAAGGTGTGCTGCTTTCTTATTTGTCTCTTTTTATTAGTTTTCTCTTTTCTGTTTGGGATTCCTTTCTAAGGCTGGAATCTTTGTCTGAACATTACAGGTCAACATTAACAAACAAAAGAAGGATGCATTTGAAATACTACAACCTGTATTGGATGTTGATCCCGAATCAAATCCTTATTTTGATGCAAGTATGGGTATCAACAAAACAAAGATCCTGCGACCCAAGAGGATGAATTTCCAGTTTGTGGAGGAAGGAAAATGGTCAAGAGATGCTGAAACAATAAAATTGAAGGTATACCCTTCTCCCATTTTCTAGTACATTTACCTTTAACGTAGTTCTTTTCAATTGCCTTTTGTGTTATCTGTTATTTTTATTTTTGACTCTTGCAGAGTAAATTTGGAGAAGCTCAAGCAAAAGAGCACAAGGCCAAACAAGCACAGTTGGCAAAGGCAAAGGCTGCTCCTGATATAAATCCCAACTTAATAGAAATAACAGAGAGAATTGTAATTAAAGAAAAACCCAAGGACCAAATTCCAGACATCGAGTGGTGGTAAGCTTATGCTTAACTGAACTACTGCTATCTATATATGTCTTTGTTAAAGTGTACCGATTATTTAAGGGTGTTATTCAAAAAGTCGCTAATTTTGCAGTCAAAATTTAGCATGTACACTACATATGCCTGTTTCAGTACTTATCACCTTATGTTCTTCTGTTTTTGTTATTTATAAAGATAGTTATAGTCACATCAGAAATGATACACATATCATTTATAGTTATAGTTATAAGTATGCTTTATAGGACTGCTAAGTACTAGTTGAATATAAAATATGAAAATACCATTTATAGTTGGTATAGTGTACCTATTTGTGATTCTATTATTGCCTTTCTTGGGGGTTCTTTTTTACTCCGTTCCATTGTACCTCTGGGGGTTGTATGTAAACATTTATTCAGTTAACTATTTGAATTTATCAGGGACGTGCCTCTTGTGCATTCTGGAAATTATGGAGACATTGATACTGGAACCATAGGTGAGGATAAGCTGAAAATAGAAAATATCACTTTCCTTGTGCATCATCCTCGTCCTATTGAACCACCTGCTGAGCCCGCTCCTCCACCACCTCAACCGCTCAAACTAACTAAGCAAGAGCAGAAGAAACTCCGGACACAAAGGAGAATAGCCAAGGAGAAAGATCGGCAAGAGATGATCAGACAGGGTGTCATAGAACCACCAAAACCAAAGGTCAAGATTAGCAATTTAATGAAAGTACTTGGCTCTGAAGCAACTCAAGATCCTACTCGGCTAGAAAAAGAGGTACGCAGCGCAGCTGCTGAGCGTGAGCAAGCTCACATAGATAGGAATATTGCACGCAAGCTTACTCCGGCCGAGCTCCGGGAAAAGAAGCAGAGAAAGCTGTTTGATGACCCAAATACAGTGGAGACAATTGTCTCTCTCTACAGAATAAATGACCTCTCAAATCCAAAGGCCCGCTTCAGAGTCGATGTTAATGCTCAAGAGAACCGTTTGAGTGGGCGTGCTGTGATTTGCGATGGTATCAGTGTTGTTGTTGTTGAAGGTGGAAGCAAGTCGATTAAGAGGTATGGGAAACTTATGCTTAGACGCATTAATTGGAGTGATTTTTCAAAAGAGAAAGAAGAAGATGAAGATTCAGATGATGAAAAGCCTGCCAATAAGTGTGTTCTTGTGTGGCAAGGAAGTGTTGCAAAACCCAACTTCAATAGGTTCACTGTTCATGACTGCATCACTGAAGCAGCTGCCCGAAAAGTTTTTGTGGATGCCGGTGTTCCCCATTATTGGGACCAAGCCGTCAACTACGTAGAAGATGAAGCCCTTTGATTTTGTCGTCTAATGTTTTTGTTCTGTCATTGGCCTTCCTTGACTGAAATCCTGTAACAGTTTTACAGTTTGTGTCATGCAGTGTATGGTGTATGCGAAACACAATATTTGGTTAAAATTTTGGCCTTTTGGGTTTTCACTACCATGTTTCCTCTAACCAAAAGAAAGAGTATTGAATCTATATGAGACAGAAAATCTTAAAAAAAACAAAAATCATATTCTTTAATAAAAATTAAATTTCATCTTTAAAATACTACATAAATATTGTAACAAAGGAAGAAAGTTTAGATCCTACATTCATCTTTGTCGGGCAGTGCGACTGACATTCGATTCAATCATAATAATTAGTAAAATATTTGTAAACTTTAGGAGTAACAAAAATAAACCAACACAAAGCACGTGGCAGGTGCGTGCAACTCCTTCATCCACGGTTTCTCCACCGTCATCTAAACCTCAACAACACAATCTAGGATTCCGGAGAAGCGTGCAGTGGACACGTGTCACTAAGTAGCATGCGTTAAAAAGCGCGCGCACGTGGCTTGTGCTTTGGACAAAGAACCTTCGCAAAAATTTAGGCCATTTATACCATTGGCTTAGATGAAATGTTTTCCATCTGGACGGTGGAAGATTAAGCATGACACGTTTAAGGCAGAACCCTATACTTGCCCCCCCTTCTCTCTCTTCATCATCATCATCATCACCATTTTATAATCCTTCCTCTCTCGCCCTTTTCTCCCATATCTCAAACCTATTCTACACTCACAATCTCACGTCAAAACCATACCCAAATACCAAAACATGGGAAAGTTGTGGACTTTGATCAGCCAGCTTCATTCTATTGCTGGGTATGCATTACGTTGTTCTTGCTATATATATTCATTTGCCTTGTATATCTTAACCATTATTCATAGCTTTTTGTGTTCTTTTCAGGCCGGTCGTGACCTTGTTATACCCTTTGTAAGTATATCAATACCAATTCAGTGATAACTTTCCTTTGTTTATAAAATTCTGGTAATTGTTAGGTATGCATCGGTGGTGGCAATAGAGAGCCAGTCCAAGTTGGATGACGAACAATGGCTAGCGTATTGGATCATCTATTCGTTCCTGAGCCTTGCTGAAATGGTTTTTCAACCTGTGTTGGCGTGGTGAGTTTAAGCTTAGTTAAGGAAAATGAAAATGTGTTTGTATGTTGTTGACCATGGTTTGGAATATGAGATTTGCAGGATACCGATTTGGTACGATGTGAAGCTATTGACGGCTGCATGGCTGGTGTTGCCACAGTTCGAAGGAGCTTCGTACTTGTATGAAAGGTTCGTGAGAGAGCATATAAGGAAATACGTAACGGAGAGGGAACATCTGCAATACCACCCTCAACAAAGTAAAAGGTCAGCCAACGAAAACAAGACAAAGAAGAAATTCGTGGAATTCGTCACGCCCAAGAAACAGGAGGATCATCAGGAAGCGTACTAAGTTGCGAAAAGGACGCTGCTTAGAAAACTGTGTTGGGTTTTTCAGCTGATTTCAATCAACTTTCCTTTCAATTTGGCTACTTGCGTTTTATTCATGTTAATTGTGTATGTATGTCTATATATATATATATGTGGACTCTTGCTGTATCATGATCATGATCATCGTATCTCATATTGTACGTGTGTGTAAAGTGATCTCTTTCTTGAGTCTTGTTGCAGATGCATGGTATGTTTACCTTTAGCTGAGACAGTTTCTGAGCTATGGTATAAGTGAAGAATTTTGCTCGTGTTCTTGTTTGAGAATAAAGTAAAATTCAAAAAGATATGTCACGTAATCTAGATTTCAAATTGTTGATCTTTAAAAGGCTTTATATAATAATAAACTAACAATTAAACATTAAAAGTTAAAAATATCAATATTATTCATATGAGAATTACTAAAGGCTACATATCAACAATGAAAAATAACAAAACTAAATAAATAAATATAAGATAACAACAATTAAAAATAAAGAAACATAATTATAAGATTAAGGAAACAAAAAATTAAAAGTAAAAATAATGATGAAATAGAACATTAAATATAGTAAGGTATTTGATATCATAATAAATATTGTAAATGTAAATTAGGTAGAAATTAATTTCATCACTTGTAGTGTTTTGTTTTCTTTATTTGGTAGAAATTAATTTTATAATTTTATAATTTTATAATTATATAATTGTATAATTTAATACTAAAAATCCTAAAACTTAAAATCCCATAAATCATAACTGTAAACTCTAACTCCTAACTCTTACACCTATAAACCCTAAAGCCCACGTCCTTGACAAACTATTTAGGTCAATTATCACAACCTTGTTTAACTAGTAAAAGAAAACTAAAAAAAAGTAGAATAAGCAAAGTTAAAAAAAAAATTAACATGGATAAAAAACGTTAAGTTTAATATTATGTAGTAAGTCAGTCCTACACCTTCAAAACAGAACCAAAGTTAAAAAGTAAAATTAATAACTGGTTAGCAAATTGGTAAAAAAAAAAATTAATGAAAGAACTTATCAGTAAAAATCAGCAAATCAAATAAGTTACTATAGGGACAGCAGCAAAATGATTAGAATCATAAATAAGAGCCAATTCCGTAAAATCACCAATATTTAGAAAAATCACAAACATTATCACCGTACTGGAATTAGTATTAACACAATTCAAACCATAATCTGGATCAGCAAAATGGATATATATAGGGACGACAACAAACAACAAATAAACACTAAACCTGAAATAAAAACTAAGTAGACTAGATTAGCATCTATATACTAAACTACTAAAGTTGGACTAACTAAGAATTCAGAAGGAAAAGCATACATAAGCAAATGGATCCGTTGAAATAAATAGAGCCACACAAAACATCTCCAATATAACAGGGATGCTTTACCTGAACCAACCACAATATAGTTGGTGAAGTAATTTGTGCTTCAGATATTAGAAGTTCATTCATCAATTCGAATTGTGAATATTGAAATGCTGGGACAGAGGACTAAGTGAATGGAATCATGACATACATTATACATTTTGAACTAAATGATCTCAAGTATCCATTTTTCTTAAGTTGTGATACAAAAATTTGATGGGTGTACATGTCCAGTGATTACTTTATTCGCTAAAGACATAAGATTATTTGAAATTATTCTAAAGACATCTTCATAAAATTCAAACAAGGTCTGACCTCTCCAATAACTGCAACAGAGGAACCCTGAGAGACTCTTAACACCAAACTTGTTAAGTACATGCATATTAGATAAAAATAAGCCCTTGTACAGAGAGAATGGCTGTTTGTTCACTTTGATCACATCAGAAGACATAAAAAAATTGCAATTTAACTCAAATTACAAAAATTTTAAAAACACAGAATTCAAACAAAAAGTATCTAAAACTTGATTATATTGATTTATAAAATTACAGTGTAGATTCCCTTCACTGCCCTCCGAGAATTATAAATTACAGCTATATTATATTATATTAAATTTTTATAAAAGTTTTGCCTATGCTCACTATTTATAAAAGCTATTTATATTTCTTATCCTGAGTTTACACAATATAACAAAAAAAAAACTATGAAACAACAAGAAGAACGATTTACGTGGTTCGTCACATATGTTTGTGACTACATCCACGGGAAAAGTAGTGTTTGTTCCACTGATTGTATGTTACAATAATGTACATGTGGAAACCCCAAAAACTCACCTCTCTTAATTATTGTCTCTCCCCTACTGTAATTGCCTTACTTGACACTGTTTATTCCCTCCCTTATTTGAGATTAGACTGGATACAACAAACTATTCCAGATGCCAGCCAGCAATTACGTAAAAAAATTGAGGGGTATGTACATAAGTGCAATTAATTCCGTCAGGTGGGTGGGAACAATTACATATCCTTGCTTATCGTATACGATTCACATTTGAAAATGGCTCAGCTCTGGCTTTGGGTGCAGCCTTAGATGCTGCTTCTGGTGCTCCAAACACATTCCAGAATCTCAATGTTTCATCAGCAGCTGCTGATGCTACTGTGCAACCATCTGGACTCTGATATTTGACGAAATAACAGTAATTAGCAATAGCCTCAAAAACAATCTCATCAGATTTGTGCTCAACAAAACCAAAAATAAATCAATTTACCTGGGCCATGAAAAGAACTCTGGAAGTATGACCAGTGAGCTCAGCCATCTTGACCATTGAGGGGTATTTCCAAAGCGTTAACTGATTCTGGGTGAAACCATGGGAGCTGAGTAACTCCCTCTCGTTCTTGTTCCACAGCAGGGAGCATACCTGAGACCCAGTGTCAATTGAGTTCAAGCATGCACCTGTGTGGGTATTCCAAAACTTGATGCACCGATCACCACTGCCTCCACCTGTAGCTAACAGATTCCCTTGGAATGGACACCAAGCAAGGGCTTTTACAGCAGATGTATGATCGTCAAGCCTGTGAAGCCACTGTGTTGTGGAATTAGAAGATGCAGTGGCTCTATCCCAGATGTAAAGTAGATTATCATTCCCCCCGCTGGCTAATTGTGAACCTGAAGCTGACCACTTCAACCCACAAACCTCTTGCTCATGTCCGCTGTAGGTTTCAACAATATGTGATCTGATTCTTACATCATTGTTGATAATTCTACCATCCATCCCTCCAGTTGTGAGTACGTGATTATTCCATGCCAAAGATCCAACTCTTTGTCTGTGTCCACCTCTCAAAGTTCTCAACTGCAAAAATGAATAACACTGTTAGTAAAGTGTAAATGAACAGTTTATTATGGAGCTTTTATAAACCGATATACCTGTCTATTTGAAGTTGTATCCCATAGTTGCACTTCAGAGTTGTTCAAACCAACTGCAATATGCCGCCCATCCGGAGCCCAGCTAACAGACGTTACTGGGCCGTCTTCGTCCTCAACTGTAACAAGTTCCGAAGTAGAACCAGTTGTTGCATCCCACAAGTATACTGTGCTTCCAAGTGCTATGGCAAGAACATTGCCGCTTCCCCAGTCCAGCAAATTAAGATAATAGTCATCAACAAGATCCGGAGCATCCAAAGTTCTCTCAGAAGTCTGATGGTGATCATCAAATTTTAAAATTAGCAAAAACTTTGAAATAAAATCTCACATGCATCTAATTAATTAATGGTTTTCCACATAGTTAATAAACAAGGGTCCACAACTTGAGATTATAACTCGACTTGGATCAAAATCCTTGCTTAACAAACTGAGGAATGAATAAAATTAAATTGAGGAATTTAGTACTGAACCTGAGGAATAAATCTCCGAGGCTTGATTGATCTATTATTATCCTGGGTAAGATTGGATAGCTCGTGGGGAATTAAATCAACTGGTGCAGGTGGCTTGTTCTTGAAGGCGAGAATTCGCGTCCGGTTCATGTTTAAAGATTCTGCAAGCTGCTTCCTGTAGGCTTCTCGAGATGGAGAACTCCCAACTGGATTTTCCTTACCTTTATTCCCGTCTGTAAGCATATAGTGAGCATAATCAAAGTCCATTGCCGACCGATTTGGTATGAATCTGTCCAACTGATGATCATAACAAAAACACGATCAAAACATTGGTTTCTTTCATAAACAAATTCAAAGTAAGATATAAAGATTTATCATCTTTAGTTTTGAAACCCATTCAAAAACTTTTAAAAAATTAAACTAATTTCAAGTTTTCTGTGCCACTTCTACAAAATTAGAACTTCTAATGACTTAGATTCAAAACCCTAATCCAAAATGTTCTCTCCCCCACAATCATGCAAACTATACACAAATTACAATCAGGGAGAAAATTCAAGCAATAATTTCTTTACATTTTCTTTGGAACTCTTTCTTTGAATAAACTGTTCTTGAAGAGGATAGCGTGATCGTGTCTTGAGGGTTCCAGAAGAACTCAAAGATCCTGCATCCATGGTTAGGAGAAGAAAACAAGAACAAAAACGGAAAAGAATAGGAAACAATATAAAGAATAACACAAATTAAAAGAAAATAAAACACAAGGCAAAATCCTGCAGAAACAGATTATTGGTCAAAGCAAAATCAGATAGCAGTGATTAGTAACAAAATGACAGAGAGAGCCGGAGTTCCAGTGCTGGAAAATGAACAGAGAGAAAGAAAGAGATTGGAATGAAGATTTATTTGAAGTGAGATTGTATTTATAGTAGAAATGCTGGCTGAAAGATGAAAATTAGGGTTTCAGAGACCAGGCAGCAACGGCTATTTTTATTTGTTTTTGGAAACAACCGTTATAAAGTGTATTGACCAAATTGTCCTTTATTGGCGAAAATAACTAGGTTAGAATTGAAAAATTAAAATAATACCTATAAACGTTTACAAAATATCAATAATCATAATACATAAATATAATACTATAAATAAATATTTTACTCAAACTTAATAGTAATTATATTATTTATTTCTTAATCAATATATTAAATATAAAAAATACTCAATAATATTTATAATTTTTAATTTTTAATCAATATATTAAATAAATAATAATAAAAAAACATATTCGTGTTTATAATTAATATCCCAAACTTTAATAGTATTAACATTATTATGAAAATTATCACATGTTTAATAAACTAAAACAATTAAAAAAAATACATAAGTCAGATTATTAACGTTATTCAAATATAATCCTAACAGTCAAATATATACAAGATAGAGAAATTCAATCATTTTTTACATTTAAGAATTAAAGTTCAAAATATATATATATATATATATATATATATATATATATATATATATATATATATATATATATATATATATATATAACCAACTGAAATAAAGTCTTAATCTAAGTTTCTACTTTATCTTTGTCTTCTAATACCAAATTCAAAAAAAGTTACATCATAAAAATATCAGTGTAAATAAAAGAAAAAATAAACACAAAACGCAAATAAATTGGTAATTAATTTTAAGCAAATAATACACATAATTATTTACATACATCAAATTATAATTAATCATCATTAACTAACAAATTCACAAACTTTCAATAATTTATTCTAGACTTGATCGTTTGGATACAAATATTAATATCGAACTCTAGGGATTTTACACTTAGAGGTGGGAAACAACTCATTCACACAAACTACCACATTGAGGTTAATTTGTCAAATATCTATGATCAATAAATAACCATAAGACTAAAGACTTTTTGCTATTTTCCATGACATAATCATCCTTTTCTACTTGAGACGAGAAGTTATTAAGAGTGTTAGAATGACCTGCATCATATATCAATACATACACTGTACAAAATCATCTTAAGTATTTCTCTTTGAAACCCTTATAACATCATATACAATTCCTCACTCACAAACCCATCTCGTATCAAACTTAAATCAAATCCATGTGTATCATTCATTGAACATACACAAAATTTTCAATATAGACAAGGTAAAATCCATACAACATATTTTAAACAAACATAAGTCAAAGATTATAGAAAATCATCATGCTATCAGAACAATGGTCGCTTAGTGACCAATATCCCTCACCCAACGAATTATTGGAAAAAACATATCCAGACCTGTAAGGAAAAGTAGTGCCCAGTGCTCTAGTCCATTGCTCAATGCTTAATAGTCAGAGAGTTCACTGACTCTGTGATGCTTAGCACCCAAGGTGACACTTAGGGTCTTGGAGCCTAATGGCTCTCGAGTTTGACAACACTCAACACCACACATGGTAGCTCAACATTATACTAGAAGATACAAATTGAGAGACTTAATCTAGATGCACTCAATACCTATCCATATAATCAAACTAGTATAATTGACATAGTAATTAATTTGAAAATAGGTTTATAACTCATATTGAATACCGATTTGCTCAATTGTCCAAGAATTTAGTTCACATACCACAATCGAGATTTTAGTGAACTAAGTAGCTAACAAAGTCCTAAATGACATGAACACAAGTTTCAAACACGAGATTCCCTCGTAGAATAACTCCTTTGAAATTTCATTTGTCAAAACCCCCATTTTTGACTAAAAAAACCAACCATTACTCTAGTCTATTGTCAAAAGTTCAGCAGTTAATTGATTTACCAAAACATCAACTCATCATCCACGTATCATTAAGAATCAAACACAATTAAGCAAACATTTCACACAAGAATTCTTCATATCAACCACCAATTTAAATGTCACATAATTACACTACCATAGAATTCAAAAATATGTCCATAACTGATTTCATACAATTCTACCATACTCATTCATAAAATTCAAAATTGATTTTCCTAACTAATTTCATACAACTCTACCATATCAATTTAGATTATCAAACTACTTAAAGCTTTAAAACAAATATTTAACAGTTAAAATATAGTTATCGTTATGTTATATTTTATTAAAATAAAATATATAAATTAAATAATTACATTATAATTAACATTTTATAATGTAATATTAATACTAATTTTTTAAAGTCCAATTAATTATTATTTAGTAAAAACACAATCTATAATTATATAATTCACTTGCCAATTTTAAACACTCAAGTAAAAACAATTATGTTTAAAGTTTTTAAATGTTAATTTATTATTTTTTAATATTTTACATTAACACTAACAAAATACCTGTTTTAATTAATTAAGAATTGAAAAACTTATTTTACTTATCTAAATTCACATGAAAGTATGGTCACGCGGCTTATTTGTCAAAATTCAAAAAACATTGCACCAGCACTATCCACACGTCATTATGTGGCTAACCAAATCCTATAATGAAAACCAAATGCTTCTAGAAGATTCAAACATTTGTTTGGGCGTGGAATTTTAATTAATCAAAGTCAAAATTGAAAACCCTAAAAAAGAAATTTCCCAAATCTGATTGGAATCCTGTGCCCTAACTAACATCGCACTTATCGGACTATCACTCACGACGGTTCCGGAGTCCTCCGTTCATCGTGTCTCTTCGCCGGCGGCCGAGCCTCCGCATTGAGTCTTATCGAGAGCGAAAGAAAAAGAGAGAAAAACTGGGGAAGCGAAAGAAAGCGAAAGGTAAAGGGAGAGTTCGAGTGATGGAGAGTTCGGGGTTGGGTGCTGTGGATTGCGACGTTGGATCGATTGTGTGGGTTAGAAGAAGGAACGGTTCGTGGTGGCCGGGTCAAATACTGGGTCCCGATCACCTTTCTGCTTCTCATCTCACATCGCCTCGTTCAGGAACTCCGGTTAAGCTTCTCGGAAGGGAAGATGCTAGCGTGTAATAGTCTTTTTCATTTTGTCATGTTGTTACATTATTATTTATTGAAATTCGATAGTTTATATCTGGTTTCATTTTGCTCCATGCTTTTGTTGATTATGGTGCTGCTTAGTTTAGTTTATACATTGACAATTAAGTCAATATCGGTTGAGTAAAACTGTTCTGCCGAAGTATATCTGATTGTGAGGATAGATGTGCATGTACTATGCTTGTTGACTGGTTTGAATGAGTGAGAAAGTTATCCAGACATGTTCTCGTGGCATCTGATGTGCTTGTGTCAATTGTCATTGGTATTTTCAATTTATTTTTCTGATTTTTCTTCTGTGGGTTGGTGTTGTTTTAAACAGAGATTGGTACAATTTGGAGAAATCCAAGCGCGTGAAGACATTCCGGTGCGGTGAATTTGATGGATGTATTGAAAGGGCAGAGTCTGCCCAGGGTATGCCCTTAAAGAAAAGAGAGAAATATGCTCGCAGAGAAGATGCTATTCTTCATGCTCTTGAACTCGAGAGGCAAATGTTAAAGAAACAAGAAAAAATAGGTGTTGCTTCTCATCTTACTAGACTGCATTTAGATTATATGATATACTGTTAAGAAAGGCATAGTCATGTATCCATAATCAGTAACATTAAGAAATGAGAATGAAAAAACAAAGTCACATGCTACATTCTATGAAGAGGATTGAGCTCAAAATTTCCTTTGAGAGGTCGGCTCTCATCCTCTGATAATATAATGTTGATTGTAAACTAATAGCTGATTATAGTACCCTGGCGCTAACCAGTGATGGGGCTTTGCATAGGAAGTTCAGTTCAAGCCAATGGTAAAACTATCTAGATAAAATAAAAAGTAGATGTTGGGTGGAGCGAGATATATGTAATATAAGTGGGTAATGATTTGTTTTCAGGACTGGAGCAAGTAGGTGTAGCACACCGATCAAAGAGGAGCAAGTTTGTTTATTTTCCTACCGAATCTAGTGATTCTCTGGATTACAAGGAGATTCCTGCCAATGTTGCAATGTCAACTTCCCAACTTGGAGGGGATTATGCTTATTGCAGTTCTTTGGCTGATGAGAGTGAATCTGCTTTTATGGATGTTGTTGAATCTGATTCTTTTGAAACTGGTTCTGCTAATGCTGATTCAGATTCCTCTGAAATGGAACTTGACAAAGACGACGAGATGATTACACTTTCAGGTATGTTTAGATAGCTCCATCCCCTTCAAGTTAACCAACCGGTGAAGATGCTCTGTTTGGCAAATTTCTATTCTCTTCCATTCTTAAATCAAGAAAAAAAGGATTATAGATAGAGACACTAAGTATGGAGCTGGAAGAAGACCATAAAGAAATATAATACAAACACATTAGCTCAATCAAGCAATCCATTCCTTAAATAAACTGACATTATTTATTGTGGAATATGCATTAAAGCTAACCTTAGTATACATGTCAGAGTGGAAGTCAACATGGTTTCTGTTTTGTTGTGGCACTACCTGCCTTTTTCACACACACACAAACACACAGAGAGGATAACTTGTTTGCGTTGTTTCAAATATTCTTTCACTCTTCTGATATTATTGTAACCACAGAAACTTTTCATGACACTGAAGAACAAGAAAGCACTAGTAGTGAGGAACTTGACGAGATGACAATTTCTCGCAACATTCCTCACAACTATCCTCGTGAGCATATATCAGGTAATGAAGCAGTATCCAAATGGAAATTAAAAGGAAAAAGGAATAATCGTAATCTTGTGAAGAGGCCTGTTGGTGCTCCTGATGGGAGAGGTGTTGTTTTTTACGGAGCAGACGTTGAAGGACCGAAAAGTCGTTTAAATCACAGGAGATTGGATCGGAGTTTGCATTATTATGTGAATGATATTAGTGATGTTTTTGATGACCCAGAACAGAAGTTTGGGTTTGAAGATGAAGATTCTCCAACTTCCAAAGTTCTAGGAAAAGGTAAAAATAAAATTGGTCATGGTGTTGAATGGGATGAATGGGCTTGGGAAGATCAGACTGCTCTTAAAGGATATTGGGAAAGTAAAGGGTTTGGTCCATTAAATGGTGATCGTTATAATTTTGATGGAAGGAGGTCAATGCTGGTTGATGTAGACTTGAAGGTTCAAGCAAGCTATAGGAAAGCGCCTGTCCCCATTGTTTCTATCACAAGTGAGCTAGATGGGAAGTCAATAATAGGGCACCCAATCCAAATTGAGGCCCTTAAGGATGGTTCATCGGATAGTCTTTTTTCTGTAATTGATGACTTTAGTAGCGAGGGGATTGGCTTTGAGGGAAGTAGTGTACTCCCACCCGCTTGGAGAACTGCAAGGAGAACAGCAAATTTTCGTGTTCCTCGCCCCCATGTATTGTCATCTAATGATGTTGAGAGGGATGCAGATTTTTCCATAGATCAAGAAAGAAGTGTTGAATATAAGAAATTAAATGATGGAAGTTCCAGTCATAAGGCAAACCTTTCCGGGAAGAGTGGCCTCAACGGTCCTGCACTCTCGGTAGATAAGAAGTCCACAAAAAAGATGCCAAAGAAAGTGAGCTTGTCATCATCAAGTCAGAAAACTAGAACTCTGTCCTCATTATCTATTGAAAGTAATCTTGGTAAGAATCAATTACATGATAGAAGTTTTTATCAAACAAATAGGTTGATTAAACCAGAGGTCCCTGAGCTCACTACTGTCGCTTGCATACCAGTCAAATTAGTATTTAGTAGATTACTTGAGACTATTAATAGGCCACCTTTAAAATCAGCTAGTAATGCGGCTTTGTCAAATACTGGCGTGGAGAGAAAATAATAGGTCACATGTACATTGTTTATATATGAGAACAATAATTTTAGCTGTGGCGCAGCACTTCTTTGGGTATGTCTTCTTTCTAACAAAAGAGAAATCTGTTGAAATTTATTGTTAGCTTTTTTTGATGAATTTGTAGTATAGACCCCAATTCATCATGTAACTAGATAAAAAATATAGGGTGCTTGAACCATTGTATTTTATGTATATCTGTTTTCTCTACCCTAACATTACATTTGGAAACAGTATTTTTTGTCTACTAAACCTTCACTAAAAGTTGCTATATAGGTTTTTCTATGACTTTGATCGAGTTAGTTCAGGTTTTCTCACCTCACTTTTGCATGTATATTGCAGACACTTATTGTATGGTTAGATAGAGTTTTATATGATTACTTCTAACAGAGAAAAGTATGGAAAAAGGTTAACTGTTTAATAAATTAAAATTAGTTTTTACATAAATTAAAAATATAGTTTTAGAACAGCTGTATAATTTTTTCTTACAAATTAATTTATACAAAAATTAGTTTTAATACGTGAGGAAGTTAATTTTTTTAATGGAGAAATTTGTTCAATATCAAAATTGAATAATATAGGGAAATGTAGTGATGCAATACACAATTTTTTTTACAATATAGGGAAATTTGTCTAGAAGCAAAAACTGAATAAGATTTCATAGTACAGAAAATTAATTAGATTTGGAGATAAAATGTTGCTACTGATATTGTTCACTTGGAATAAAATCAATTTGCTCTAGAAACTGTTGCCAAATCTTATAAGCGTGTAAATTTTAAGTATACTTCGAAGCTCTATTCCTAAAAATTTAGTTTTTAAGGGTTGCCTTAATTTAAAAAACATTGTTTTTTATTTAATTATCAGTTCTAAAGTTCAAGATAACATTAATTTTTGTCATTTATAATTTTACTCTTTATCTAACTTTAATTAGTTATTTAATTAATTTACATACATACATTATTGGGATATAAAAGTAAAAGATCTTATAAATATTTTAATAAAATCAATGAAAAATTATTATTGTATTTATTGTATACTCAGACAAAAATGCAGTCAGTATATGTAAATTTGTTGCGATTGAAATTAATTTAAATACACATCCAAATTAATTGTATACCAATTGTGCCAAAATTAATTATATTCTGCTTTGAAACAAATGGGATCTTAAATTTGAACTGCCATCCTTTTCTTTGCCATTCAAAATCAAAGGGTACAGTATCATCATGGGATGATACACAATTCCCATTAAAAATATGAAACAAATTCATTTTACACTTTGAGAATTACTCTTTGCATTGATAATTATTCAAAAATGTTTTTTCAATCAATGAATTTTTAGTCAACTACATAATAATTCATCTGAATACATTTATATAATTGGTTCTGAATAATTTAAAATATCCCTGTTAAATTTCTCTTACTGATGTCATTTAAAAATTTGATATTTCTAAATAAATACTTTTTTCATACAAACGTAAATATGAAAACTAAATCTAAATGTATAAAGAACGTACACACGTCATATTCATATATTAACTGTTTGGTCTTTATTCTTTTCGAAATATTCATTTTAGTCCTCAGAATTTTGGTTTTAGTCTTCATTTATTGCTAAACGAGGATCAAATTTGTAAACAATATTTAGTTTTCGAGGACTAAAACGAACGTTTCGAAAAGAATGAGGACTAAATTACTTTAAAACAGGAACAAAAACCAGAAACGGCGGACTAAAAACATATTTAATCCAATTTTTTATTTTTGAAGATTACTATCGAGAAAAAGAAAATTAAAACGTGTATAGTTTTATATTCTGTGCCACGAATATACATAATAAGTTATATTGACCAATAAAAAAAAACGAGTATTTATACTTAAAAACATTTATAAAATATATATTTTGGAAATATTTAGTTGTATTAGCTGCAAAAATGAATTTTGTTTCTGAGATGTTGTTATATTGTTTGTCATTTGTATTGCGACACTGAAGACAGTTCCGTTTTTGGTCTGCTTGTTGCCGCAGCGAGGGAGTGCCCTGCCCTAGTTCTCGAGCTTGCCTTCTAAGCGACCGAGAAATCCATTTGTTTCTCTCTGCTGTTCCGATTTTGAAACTGGGTCGGAAGGTTCGCACTTCTCTCTATCTTTTGAATACTATGTTTTTTGTTTCTCGTGCTCTGTTGATTTGCATTTCGATTGAAATTCGTTTTAGCGTTCTGCTGTGCTCGATTCTATCGTGTGAATTCGAATCCCTAGTTTGCGGTTCAAAAATCTTGATATGCTCTGTTTCCGCTTGATGCCATACCGTGTTTTTCCAATTCCTGATTTGCATTGATGCGACGAAATATTCTCTATGTATATGCTTTTCCTTTCTTGTGAGTTTTGTTGCTGTGCTAATTGCTTTGAAACACTCTGTCCTTACATTTGAGTATGTGTCAGCGTGCTTCCTGAACGGATTTCTCTCCTAGGGTTTAGGAATACTGCGTGTTTGTTTTATGTTACCATTACTGACGTATAGGTGTGGATTTATAGGAGGAAGCAATGGATGAGGGAAAGCATAAATCGAGGAAAGAAATTCACGAGTTGAAGGATGGAGATTCTAAGAGGAGTCACCGCGACCGTGACCGTGACCGTGATAGAACTGGAGAAAGGGGTAAGGATAAAAACGATGGGAGGCACAGGGATAGGGAGAAGAGAGATCGTGAGTCCCGAAGACATGAAAGAGAGAGGAGTACTGATTCTGAAGACAAGCATGATAGAGACAGGGAGAAACGAAAAGATAAAGATAAGGATGTGGATAGGGAAAGAGGTCGAGAGAAGAAAAGGGAAAGGGACAGGGACAGGGATGACAGGGAGAGGACAGACAGAGTAAGGGAAAAGGAGAAAGAGAGGGAAAAAAAAGAGGATAAGGAGAGGATCCGAGAGAGGGAAAGGGAAAGGAGGGATCATGAGAGAGAGAAAGAAAAGGAAAGAGAAAGGGTGAGGAGAGCACGAGAGAGGGAGAAGCGTAGAGAAGTTGATAGTGATTACAGTGATGGTGAATCTAGGGAGAGGGATAGAAAGCGGCACAAGAAAGAAGATGGTGATTACAAGAAGAGGGAGAGGGAAAGGAGTGTCAGCAAGCCAATCAGGCAATCCGAGGAACGTGAAGGGAGCCCAAGAAAAAAGAGTGTCGGAGATGATTCAGATACCAAAGATGGAGAGAAAAAACCTACCCGTGAAGAGGAGATGGAAAATGAACAAAAGAGGTTGGATGAAGAAATGGAAAAGCGGAGGAGGAGAGTTCAAGAGTGGCAAGAGCTAAGAAGGAAGAAAGAGGAAGCAGAAAGAGAAAAGCATGGCGAAGTAAGTACTAATGAACCTGAGTCTGGAAAGACCTGGACACTAGAAGGGGAATCCGATGATGAAGAAGGACCGGGTACTGAGAAGCATGATACAGGTATGGATGTAGATGAAGATGTCGAACCTGCTGATACGGAACCTAAAGATGTGATGGTGGTAGACACTGATAATGGGACAATTGCATCTGATCTACAGGAGGGAACTGTTGGTACACCTGAAGATGAGGAAATAGATCCATTGGATGCTTTCATGAATTCTATGGTTCTACCTGAAGTTGAAAAGCTGAACAATGCTGTGACATCAGTAGTTTCTGATAAAGCCATTGACATAAAAGCCAAAGATAAAGGGAATGAGCAAAGTCGAGGTGCACAGTCAAGGAAAGGTTCAAATAAGTCTATTGGCAGAATAATTCCTGGTGAAGAGTCTGACTCAGATTATGCTGATGATGAAGTTGAGAGGGATCCATTGGATGAAGATGATGACGAGTTCATGAAAAGAGTGAAGAAAACAAAAGCTGAGAAGCTTTCTTTAGTTGACCATTCAAAGATTGACTATGAACCATTCAAGAAAACTTTTTATATTGAGGTGAAGGAGATCTCGAAGATTACTCCAGAAGAAGCTGCAGCATACAGGAAGCAGTTGGAATTGAAGATACATGGAAAGGATGTGCCAAAGCCAATAAGATCATGGCACCAGACTGGCCTTGCTAGCAAAATTTTGGAGACAATAAAGAAGATGAACTTTGACAAGCCTATGCCTATTCAAGCTCAGGCACTCCCTGTAATCATGAGCGGTCGAGATTGCATAGGGATTGCTAAAACTGGGTCAGGCAAAACACTTGCATTTGTTCTGCCAATGCTGAGGCATATCAAGGATCAGCCACCAGTTGTTGCCGGAGATGGACCTATTGGGCTTATTATGGCCCCTACAAGGGAACTTGTTCAACAGATTCACAGTGATATAAAAAAATTTGCGAAGGTGCTAGGTCTCAGGTGTGTGCCTGTGTATGGAGGCTCTGGTGTTGCTCAACAAATTAGTGAGTTGAAACGAGGTGCTGAGATAGTTGTTTGTACGCCAGGTAGGATGATTGACATATTATGCACCAGTAGTGGAAAAATAACTAACTTGCGTAGAGTCACTTATCTGGTCATGGATGAGGCTGATCGAATGTTCGACATGGGCTTTGAACCTCAAATTACACGAATTGTTCAGAATATTCGTCCAGATCGTCAAACAGTTCTTTTCTCTGCTACATTCCCCCGTCAGGTTGAAATTCTGGCTCGTAAGGTTTTGAATAAACCTGTTGAAATACAAGTTGGCGGGAGGAGTGTAGTGAACAAAGACATATTACAGTTAGTTGAGGTGAGACCAGATAATGAAAGGTTCCTTAGACTCTTAGAATTATTAGGGGAATGGTACGAGAAAGGGAAGATCCTGATATTTGTTCACTCCCAGGAGAAATGTGATAGTCTGTTCAAGGATCTGCTCAGGCATGGTTATCCATGCCTTTCTCTTCATGGGGCTAAGGACCAGACAGACCGAGAATCCACAATATCTGACTTTAAAAGCAATGTCTGCAATTTGTTGGTTGCAACAAGTATTGCTGCCAGGGGATTAGATGTTAAGGAGCTAGAATTGGTGATCAATTTTGATGTTCCTAACCACTATGAAGATTATGTACACCGTGTTGGGCGCACTGGACGAGCTGGCCGCAAGGGTTGTGCCATTACATTTATATCTGAGGAAGAGGCAAGATATGCACCTGATCTGTTGAAAGCCTTGGAATTATCTGAGCAGACTGTTCCCAATGATCTGAAAACTCTTGCTGATAGCTTTATGGTAAAGGTGAACCAAGGACTGGAGCAAGCCCATGGGACTGGTTATGGAGGAAGTGGCTTTAAATTTAATGAAGAGGAAGATGAGGTAAGGAGAGCAGCAAAGAAAGCACAAGCCAAGGAATATGGGTTTGAAGAAGACAAGTCAGATTCTGAAGATGAAGATGAAGGTATTCGGAAGGCAGGAGGTGATATCTCACAGCATCCTGCTCTTGCACAGATTCTTGCCGCCACTAAAGTTAATGCTCCTGCATTGCCTACTCCCATCTCTGCTGCTCAGCTGATTTCGAATGGTGGACTACCTGTTTCTTTTCCGTCTGTTCTTGGTCTCCAGACCCCAACAGTCTTGCCTGGGACTGGGCTACCCCTTGCTGCAAATGATGGGGCAGCTCGAGCAGCACTAGCTGCGATGAACCTGCATCGCAACATAGAAAAAATACAGTCAGAAGCATTACCGGAGCATTATGAGGCTGAGTTGGAAATAAATGATTTCCCCCAGAATGCTCGCTGGAAAGTTACTCATAAGGAAACATTAGGTCCCATATCTGATTGGACAGGAGCTGCCATTACCACCAGGGGGCAGTTCTTCCCACCTGGAAAGATCCCAGGACCTGGAGAACGCAAACTCTACTTGTTCATTGAAGGTCCTACTGAGCAGTCTGTTAAGACAGCTAAAGCACAATTGAAACGTGTTTTGGAAGACATCACAAATCAGGCTTTGCAACTTCCAGGTGGAAATCAACCGGGCAAATACTCTGTTGTGTAAAGGGTAAGATCCCATTCTAACTCGATCCTAGTTTTACTAGTTTTTTTTATAATAGCTGTTTTATTTATAGGCTCTATGTGTGGTACATAACCTATGAAGGATGTCCATCTTTGAAATTATTGTTTTATATGTGATCTGTTTTATTTTTTATTATTAGCCAGTAGGTGTATAATTACCCCTGGTTGGATGATTTGATTATATTTAAGTGGTTTTCTCCTATCTCCTCTTTGGGTAGACATTCCTTTGGTTCAGAACTGATATAGGTACTGTTTCTCCGGGTTTAAATTGGAAAACAAACTTGATTTATTTTATAATCAGATATGTCTTAGCAATCTGGTGATATTTTGTTTAGTGATGCTTTTGTTTAGTTATTATTTTTTAAAAGGTTCTGCTACCTAAGTAAATCTACTTTTGGTAGTCAACGTGAAGGCGTAGTGGGACTCTGTTAAACACTCTTGTGTCGCGCCCCCAATCTGGGATGAGTTGCACCTATTGTCTGCCTTTCTTGTCCATTCGTTGTCATCCAGGTATGGATATTATTGTAGAAAGTCTGAGCCGTCGTTTATTTTCCCCTCCGTGTGTTTGCATGCTTGAAACTTCAATAATTTTTTTTTTCGTATCAGCTAATGTCAAGCGAGATTATTTATTTATTTATTTTTATTTTAATTGTGCAAAATGTTTTTTCTTTTGATTATTGTTCCATGTTGGTGCAGGTGGTCTTTGAACCTATGCTTGCATGTTCGCTATTGTTCCATCTATCGCGCATGCACCGTGACTGACTAAAGAGCTGATCGTGGTGCGACTTTTATTTTATCTTGGTTCTGTTTGATTTGAGGCAACCATTCTCTAAACCCAGATTTTTTTTCTTTTTCTGTTATCTCATGTACCAGTTGTAGAATTGATGATGCTTATTTGTCTGATCATACACATGTATCTTTCAGGTTTTGATTCGGTGTCCTTTTGTAAGGGAAACAGGATTAGATGGAGAGTCAGTTATTAATTCATTTGCCTTACCATCACTGTATTTCAGCACACGTACCATCATAGAATTTATATCTTTCTAGCTAGTTCACTATATATGCTACATAACACCCATAAAATCTTTGGAATTGCATTGCTCGTGAAACTCATCAATTCTATTTTCTATTGTAATTATTGGGAATAGGCTTCCTCAAAAGAGCATTTTCAGGAATTATTGACGGAAAACTCCCCATTATTGAATTACTGTACATATCTATACTCTGGAACAATATGTACTCGCGGCACGGTTCTGATTGGAGTGATTTTTATTTTTGGAAGTGTAGTGTTTTTAAAAGACATTCGATCTTGTTATTCCTTTATACATTTGTATAAACTCAGGATTGTTTTTTCTTTTTAACTTATAACTGTTAGATTGATATGAAAGTGACTACATATTTTAATACTTCGACATGATATTTATTTTTAGAAACTTTTATTTTATTTTTCGGTATCTTTCTCTTGCTCTAAACAATTTTACTTTCACTTCTGTTACTTCTTAAATTTGCTGATTTCAACTCTTTCAAATTTATTTTTAAATCCAAACACAAGTTTGATGTGACCTAAATATGAATTTATTGACTTTATTATGCTATTAATTTTAATTTTCAATACAGAAATAGTATAGGAAAACATTTTCATTAAAAAATATAGTATAGATTAATTATTAATGAAAGGATGTATTAACTTCTTAGACTCTCCATTCAGAGTTTCTAGTTCTTTTCAAATACTGAGTCGCCTAGTTAAACAAAATCTTTATTTTGTTTGATTTATGTTCGTTTCTATGTAATAAACAAGAGACTAATTTGTTGATAAAGCAAAGTAAATTTAATTAACATTTAATAATAATACATTTAAAAATTGAAAATCTAATAGCGTAATTTAAACCACTCAAAGGCAAGGGTTATTTACATTTTAACTCTCGCTTTTTTAAATATCTTTTGAGATTATTTTTTTTCAAATCAAGATATTCAATAAATTGTATTTATTTTACAATGAGTTCATAAAAAATAATTTAATAATTAAATACAAATTAATATTTCTTTGAACTTTGCGAGTGTTTTTTTTTCAAAAATAAAGAAATCCGAGGAAGTAAATGTTATTTACTAACACATTTATTTCACCAATAAGTATAAAAACATCTGTATTCCTAAAGTGAATTAGATTTATTTAATATTTGTATCTTTTTATTTATTTATTAATCCATGCTTATATTTAAATTAAAATACTAATTGTAGGGTATAAGGAGCGGTTGAGTGGTCATTATCTAGTTTAATCTAAAATAATACCGAAATATTAAAAAATATTAATTAAAAATATTTTATTAAAGACATTATAAACTGTTTATAGATGATCGAATGTAAAGATAAGTTTGTTTTTATTCTATTGGACCTATTTTATTGGACCTATGCTAAGTGTGAAATAACTTATAAGTAGAATGTTAAGTTCAAAAAGATAAGTAAGCTTTACTATATTTCAAATACTAAATTGTATTAAGTCTAACTTAAGTATCAGTATCTTTTAAAAGAAAATACATCTCTGAGTCCTACACATATCCATACAAAAACACTAATAATTAACTTTTTTAAATGTGTTTTAATACAGTTTAGCCAAACATATTTTAATTAAATTTCTTATGATTGATTGACTATTAATAAAATAGTTATAGTCAGATAAAACGACGCAATTAAAAAAAAACAAAATTTTAAAAATCTTAATTGAAAAAGATACAGTGTATAATTTAGTGAAATAATTAAGTAAATTAAGGAGGTAATTAAATTTGATCCTAGATGAGTGAAGAATAGAATAATTGCATATTTAAAAAGATTTTGTGTGAGAGGAAAGAAAGTAGAACAAGAGAAGAAGGCGTTTAGCAGAAAAAGGATGGCAATGGAGTCGGAGCAAAGCAAAGCAGGAACAGAGATGCTCCTTCTTCCCCATTCTTCATCTCCTCTCCAACCCAACAATGCTGCAAAGCCAAAGCCAAAGCGTTTCGTGAAAAATCAAATTCCAGATTCAATCCTCAACGACCCGCTTCTCAACGCCGCCATCTCCGTCCTCCCCTCCAACTACAACTTCGAGATTCACAAGTCCGTTTGGCGCGTGCTCTCCACGGGCGCCAAGCGCGTCGCCCTCCAGTTTCCCGAGGGCCTCCTTATGTACTCTCTTTCCGTCTCTGACATCTTCACCACCTTTGCCGCCGTCACCCATTGCTACATCCTCGGCGACGTAACCTACGGCGCCTGCTGCGTCGACGACTTCTCCGCCGCCGCCCTCGGTGCCGACCTCCTCATCCACTACGGACACAGCTGCCTCGTCCCCATCGACGCCACTACGATCCCCTGCCTCTACGTTTTCGTCGACATCAAAATCGACGTCCCCCACTTCGTCGACACCGTCAGGTTGAACCTTGAATCCCGTCCCCAAACACTCGTTGTCGCTGGGACAATTCAATTCGCCTCAGCGATTCGCGCTGCGAAGCCCCAATTGGAGGAGTTAGGGTTTAGGGTTTTGGTTCCTCAGTCGAAGCCGCTTTCCGCGGGTGAGGTTCTGGGTTGCACGGCGCCCAGGGTCTCGGCGAATTCGCTTGGTTGTGGCGTTGGTGAAAGCGTTTTGGTGTTTGTGGCGGATGGAAGGTTTCATTTGGAGGCGTTCATGATTGCGAATCCGGGGATTAGGGCATTCAGGTATGACCCTTACATGGGGAAGTTGTTTCTGGAGGAATACGATCACGTGGGTATGAAGCGGTCGAGGAAAAATGCGATTTTGAAAGCGAGGGAGGCTCGGAATTGGGGTGTGGTTTTGGGGACTCTTGGGAGACAAGGGAATCCGAGGATTTTGGAGAGGTTGGAGAAGAAGATGAAGGAGAGAGGGTTGGATTACACTGTGGTTTTGATGTCGGAGTTAAGTCCTGGGAGGGTTGCACTGTTTGAGGATTCTGTTAACGCCTGGATTCAGATTGCGTGTCCGAGGTTGTCCATTGACTGGGGTGAGGCGTTTGTGAAACCGGTGCTTACTTCGTTTGAGGCAGAGGTTGCTCTGGGAGTGATACCTGGGTGGTGGGAGAAGAATGAAGTTTGTGAAGATGGTGTGGGTTGTTGTAAGAGGAGTGGTGCTTGCTGTGAGGGGGATGCAAAGGGAGGGGAAGATTTTGGTGGAGATTATCCAATGGATTACTATGCCCAAGATGGTGGCGAGTGGAATTCATCTTATGTGAAGAAGTCTACTCGTCCTGCCAGGAGAGTTTCAGTCTCCTCTGATGCTGGTGCTGCCATTTCGCAACAGTCCAACGTTTTCAAAACACAGTTAGGACTGTGAGTATGTCAAGGTTTCTGCAGTTTTTCTGACACGACAAAGCAAGCAAAACTACGGCAGCATTGACTTTGTTTGATCACATTTTCTTGGAATATCAAAGATGCAGCGACAACCACAATTTAGAACTTTGGTTATAACAATTTGCTTTGAAAGGGTAGCGTCAATATGGTCTATTGTTTTCTTTTGTTTTTAGCTTTGTCTTATTTAGGATAAATTTTGTTGGATGAATGTTTGGAGGAGGAGAAGAAAACATGCTGCAGTTCTTTGGTTTGATATGAGACTGAAGAGGATAGAATGTGATAAGCGCAGAGTCTTAAAGAGGATAGAAAACATGCTTCATTTTTTGAACTTTTTTGCAGTACACGGGAGGTGAAAGCATGGTTTTTGCTTCAGGTGATTATTTTGTACATAGCAAATCATACTAACAGTGGTTAAGTTGGGGATATCAGATATCAGTCTCTAATGACATATTTTGCAACTTTTTAGGGCATTTTTTACTCTATCTGCCCTGGATTTTAAGTTTCAATTCATGTTTAGGCCTAAGAGCGTTTGCTTGCACAAGGATGCCCTGTGTTATGGGGTATAATAGAGACAATGGCGTATATTTATGCTTGAGTGATTTTGATTAATTTTAGCCTTCTAATTTTACCACTAAAAACTCTTGAATTTGACCGATTATAATTGAGGTGAAAGTCGAAAAGGGCTAGCAGGGGTGATAAACTTTTCCTGATCTAAGCTAAATGTATACACTAACATTCTTAGGGCTTAAAAACTCAAAAGGGAATAAAGTTACAATCTTTAAAACTAAGAACTCCCTTACCATTTTTACCATACAACCATTTTTTTTTCTTGAAAACTTAGTGAAACTTTTAGTATTTGATTGACTAAATCTCTGAAATACAAATTATTTCTATAAGCGAAAATAAATAAGAAAAAGAGAGAAAATATAATTAAAATATTAAGTTCCTATTGGTGATTGAAAGGATAAAAATTAATTTGATAGGATCACCTACTGATGATACTTTCCTACCAAATTGGAATGAATGAGATAGAAGTTGTCTCTACCTCTCATCTTAAAAAAAATTATAGTAAATTTTTGTAAAACAACAAATGATTTTAATATTAGTTTAAAACATGATTTATATTTTTAATTAATATCGAAATATTTTTTTGATTGTGATTTTCATTGGACCCTATTTTTTGTTTTAAATAAATAAAAAGGAAATTTCCTTTTTTTTTTCTTTTTATATTTCTTTTCAAACTTATATCTTATTCATCTTATATTTTTTCTGCTTTTATCTTTTTATTTATTTTTCACTATTTTATTTCGATCCGTCCAAACAAAAGCGTACCTGACTGGGTAATATTATATTTTTATTGTTATATTGAAAGAACCAACCCGTTTTCCCCGCGTCATTATATTTTTATTTCTATATATATATATAGATATAAAAGAAAAACGTTTTACAAGTTAATGCGCTGCACGAAGAGTTCTCCGCGGCGGTTCTGAGAAGCGGGGTTTCTCTTTCAATCTGATCGATTTTTCGCAGCGAAGAAGCTCTTTTAGTCGATTTGAATTTCTTGAAACCTTCTATGTTTCCGGTATGCATTCGAAGCTTTCATGATTTACATGATTTCCATTCGAATCCTCCATGGCTTATTTCTCTCATTGCTACTACTTTTAGTCATAGTTTTATAATACTTCCAGAAAACTTCAAAATATCACCGATTATTTCATGCTATATCTACGGCTTCATGTTTTTAATTGATTAATGGCAAATGCCTTTGTTCTGTTTGACAAATTGCCCGAAAAATAAACAATTGAATTAAATTTGTCGATTTCTTTAATTATCACTTTTTATTGTGCTATATTGCTTCTGAATGAAATGGTTTAGACTGCGTGCAGCGCCGTTCAGCAAACTCATCTCACTATTTTTCTTGCCAGGATATTTTGTGAAGATATTCAAAGATTTTTTCAGTTTTTAATCTCATAAAGATATTCAAAGATTTTTTCAGTTTGTAATCTTCAGTTTTGATTTATTGAAGATTATTTTTGAGACTTCTATAAAAAATGTTTACATTTGCTGTTATCGAAAACGAGATTATCTCATAAAGATATTCTAATAATGATATTCAAAGATTATTTCAGTTTTTAATCTTTTTCATTCGTTTATTGAAAGATTATTTAAAGATAATTTGAGTTTATTTTATTCCTCTGTATATTTTCTTTATTAAAATAAATTTAAGTAGATTTTTTTATGACATGTGATGTTAACATTGTGATAATATATGTTTATGATTTGGTTATTATTGTAATTAATTTGATTATTTTATTGTGGGATATGAATTCCGGTTGTTTAACCTGAAATGTTGTGTTGTGGTTTTTCCTATGATATCATACTTGTACTGTAGATGATTTGTAGATAAGATTAGATTTGAGTAGTTGATTAGAGTTGGGATGTTATGTTTGAAGATTTATTATATATTTTCTATTATTTAAAAGTTTTTTGGTATTTTTATGTAAGAATTTTCAGACAATATTTATGGTTATGTTTAATCTCTGACAATTTTAATCTAATAAAGTTTATTATCTTTCACAAACCTTTTATAAAAAGGTTTTGAAAAAATTGCACCGTGTGACATAAAAAAAAAATCAAGATGTTACATTTGGCATGAGAGTCAGATTTTCGAAAATCTGCTGGAGCTTGATGTTATTATGTTATGGATTTATTTTTGCATGATTTGATTTTTTTTTATTTTTAAAATTTTTCTATTTGTGTTATCCAATTGATATACTACGTTAAATCATATAAAAGTTGATTTGGAAATTAGTTAGTAGTTACAAATTCGGGGTTTGTATTTTATTCTGGTTGTACAGTATCGAATTATTATTATGTTTATGTTGTTGCTTTTATGTGCTACATGGTTGCTATATCTTTTACTATCACTTTAGTTTTTATTTCATGCTATTCAATTGTTTTTTTTATGTGCAACATATTGTTTCTCTTAATGATTATACAATGCATTATTTTTAGTATCAAATTATTGTACTTATACATTATGTATGTTCTTTTATAAATATTGGACGAAAATTTTTGAAGTTTAAAAGAATATAAGATTCGAGAAAAATGAAACAACTTTAAACAATTATTTTTATATAATAAAAATAATAGTAATAAAATAAAACAATTTTTGTATGGGTTTGGTATGTTAAGTGTATTATTTTAGTGAATAAAATTAATTATCATTATATTATAGTTACTTATAAGTTCCATGTTTATATATTATATTATATGTTAGGTGTTAATGTGATACAATTCAAATGCTAATTGGACATGTTTTGTTAAACGGTTTCGGTTGCTTTTTTTTTTATGGATTGTTGGAGATGCTTGTTAAACTCTAGAGGAAACTCATCCGAATTTATATTTTAAGATATGTCTTCCGAGTTAATTCATAAAGTAAACTCGTTTTTTTACGTAAACTCGTAAAATCGATTGTGAAATCAGTAGTATAATGTAAAATCACGAGTTTATATCGATTTTGTGAACTTAAAATGAAAACAAATTAAGAAAAAACGAGGTTGTTTGGAGTTAGAATTTCATGATCTGATTGTCACTATCTCTCACGTTTGTCTTTCGCCATGGTCATTGTCATTACTTTTATGTTTTATAATATTTATTTTCATAAACAATATATCTATAAATTTTATTTATTTAAAGTTTTATAATTTTATAGACGGTAGATATTATTTATATAATATTTTTTATCTGAAATAAACTCTTAATCTACCCACTTTCACGAGTTTCCATAAAGTTTCGAGATTGATAACGAGGGTCATGGTTTGGGGTTTAATTCATTGTTTTGCTTGGTAAGTGAGGGCCACGGATGAGTAGGTAAAGTAGATAGATTTGTAATACAGAGAAGGGAGTCTTCGTGTGAATATTGGTAGCAAAGAGTTGGTTTTTAAACCAGAACAGAAAACAGAAGGCATATATCTCCAAGGGTTTAAAGAAACCGATTGGGGTCGAAGGGATATAAAAAATTATCTCTTAGGATTTGTTCTAAAAAAAAGTATAAATAAATAGAAGGTTGAAACAAGGGAGGAGGAGGTGGAGCACCGAGAGAGAAAGCTGAAAAGAAGGGAGCTGCTACAATTACCACTGGGAGGAGGAGAAACCAACCAACACCGCTAGGAGTCAAAGGGAAACTCTGGAGGGTCTCTGGAAAGCAAGGTAAGGGGAGTAGCTAAGAAAATATCATGTGTGGATAGGGTTTGTGAATGTTGATATGTTGCATGAACTTGGTATTGTGATAAACATTTTCTTTTGCTTGTGAAACCGGTATAGAGTGAACCGATATTCTTTGTGGTAGTCTGGGTTTTAATCTTTTGCTAGCAGTAGGGCTGGACGTGTAGTGTATATATATTAATATATAGGTGTGTTACATTATGGAGTTATGTGAGGATATAGTGAAGAGATGAGAGGGTGTGAAGGAGTAAAACCGTGAGCGTCTCGGTGAACACAAAATGAGTAGGGTGTGTTTAAGTCTTGGTGGAATAGTGTGCTTTGGGGTATAAGGAGGTGGTGCAGATTCCATGGTCTTGGGTGGAATGAGAAGAGGAAAGAATTAGTAGAGAAGATAGAGTTTGTTGGTGTTGAGAGGAGTAGCGTGAGTTCTTGGGCGAGTAAGCCTAAGTATGGGTAGGAAAAGTGTTTCCACGGGTCATGGGGCTTGTTTCATGCAACTTGTGAGGAGAGAGGGATGTGAAGTTCCTTGCAGGGTTTATTATGTTTTGAATTTTGTTCGACACGTGTCCGTGTCCGTACTGCGGTCGGAGACAGGAAGCGCGATCCCACTGCCGTGTCGGAGCTTCACACGCTACGGCGGAAGACCACAACAAAAAAAGCTTTATTTAATATTTTTTAAATTTAAGAAAATTATTCTTTTTGGAACTTTAGATTTTATTCTGCATGTGTGTTTTTTCTCAGAAATTTTATGGCAGCCTAAGAATCTTCTTTATTCTGCAATTGTTTTCCATTTTCATGTTTGAGAAGAACATATCAATTTGATGATACTTTTGCGCTATTATATTTTGACCGTTTGTCACCTTTTCTCTCTTCTTTTTTATCATATTGTGCCTGGGTAGGTGTCCATGGCTACAGATTCAAGGAAACGCACATTGGAGGCTTTGGAGAGAAGAATAGCTTTTGCTAAGGCTGAGGTTCTTCAAATAGAAAAGAAAAACAAAAAGAATATAAATGAAAATGGCGAACCACGTATTCCTACGGATTCTACTTCTAAAGATCATTCCCCGCATTTGTTGCATTCATCATCAGTCACACCCAAGAAAGGTAATTCATCTTTCAATGTTGTTGATTGTTCTTATTTCCTTCTTTCTTCACTGCTGGTAGTAAGTTAATACATTGTAGGATGTTTCACTTGCACATTTTTTTCTTTAGTTGTATCATAAGAACTTGTTATCTACGTTAGGAAGTATTTTGTCTTGTGTCTTGGTTTTTGTAGTTAATCTGTGAATTCTGCTTTATGATACTGATGCGAATATCTGTAAATATCTTGTTTGACATTTATCTGATAATTTCCATTTCTCCCCTTTTAGGAAATTTTACCTTTTCTGGTCATACCAATTCACAAGGTACTAGAAACTCAATGTCATACTACCCTTTGATATCTAAGTTCTTTCTTTTATATTTTCATCCTTTTGATTTTGAGGGTTTTATGCGAAGTATATTTTAAACTTATCACTTCAATATATATGGACAAAATGATGTTACTAATTATTTGCAGAAATTGAAGATGGTCCCGTATATGCCCAACTTTCTTTGCCTGTAAATGCCAATCTGCTCACAAATAGTGAGGTAATTCCTTGCTTGGAACTAATGTCCTGGCTGAGAATATTAAAAGAAATCTAATAAAAGCATTTGCTGATAAAATTTTCCATTATAAATCTGTAATAATTAATCTCCTCTAATGGCTTAACTCTTAAAACAAACACGGATGCATGGAATAATTCCACAGATCTTAAAAGCCACCTTTTAACCAATTAACTGTGTGTGCTCCCAATCTAACCAAAATGTGGAAGTTTCTTATCTTCCAGTTTGAAAGATGCAGTTTTTTCCATTAGCAATGATAAATTGGTGGAAATTTGTATTTGTCACCATTGACATATATTTTGCAGTTTTCCACCGAAAGAAGAGGTTCGATTGATGGCATATTGCATGAGCTTCTTCAGAAGGGAGATGCTGCACAAAAGTACATGCAAGGATCTAGAAACATGAAAATTGACAACTGGATCCTTCTTGATAATTTTGTACAAGGACGGGTGCTTTCTTCTGGCTCTCAAACTAGAGCTTTGCAAATCCATTCAAAACGCTCTAAGAAACACATGTCTATGAGACAGCATAAAAAGTGTGGATCATTATATCTTCCTCAAGAGTTCCAAAAGTAAGTTAAAAAGACACTTCCTGACAATATGTTGATCCTTAATGTTAATTTTAACTGCTGCAATTGTTAATGTATATTGTTGTGAGGAATCTTTATTTCAGCACCAGCTTTTGTTTGGGAAGTTTAGCTTTATGCTATGTACAAATAATGTTTTGTACAAGTTTATTGGTCACACTTATTTCTTTTGTTCCCTAATAGTTTACTCTGCTTGCAGATTCGATATTTTCAAGCCAATGCATGAAATGTGGAAAGATTATATAATGCTGCTTCTTAAATCAACTGGGTACATCTTATGTTTAATTTTTGTCGAGTTGAAAATAATCTGTTTCTTGTCTTCAGATACTCTAGCAACGGGGGAGGGTAATTCAAGATAATTTATGCTGCTTTCCTCTTGAGGCTTTTATGACTATTAACTTGTTTAATATTGCAGGAAGAATCAACTGACTCAATGTCTCCTAGGTGCAGATCTACATGGTGCTTTCATTTTAGGTTTGAGCACATTCTTTTTTACTTTCTAATGAGTTAAAAACACCTACGATAATCTTATAAAAAAAAAGAAAAAGTTGCATAACTAGACAATCATTGACCTATAAGGACAATTATTTTCTATTTTTTCTCTCTCAAAAGATGAAAATGTTCTAATATGTAATTCTTTTATGTACGTTAAAAGTGTGTTAAAATTGCTGTTACCTCTGTACTAGAATTGAAAAAGCTTATTTTGACTAGTAGACACAAAGCCCATCTTACAATCTGCTTGTGAGGTTAAGTGTATGCGTACACATATGTATGTATATGTATATATAATAATTTGTCATCTTTACTCAATGTGAATCTTCAATAATATTTTTTAAGCATGGAAGTAGAAATTTGCTGATGATTTGATAACAATTCGTTAAAAGGTTACACAGTAGGATCAACAGACCTCACTAAAATTGGGCTATGATATTTTGTTTGAAAATGGAATTTAAATCTATTTCAACATTACAAAACTGACTTGTAAGCTTAGATTTTTGTTTATTTATATATTATAATTTGATCATATTTCTAATTGATTTGAGATCTTTTATATGATCATTTTTTAAATTATGGCAATGAGTTCAATAGGGGAGTAACCTGCCCGGTTGGTTCAAGGTGCAAACCAAGTGTTTGCTTCTCTTGTTCAAGAAACATTCCTTCATCAGTGCTCTTCCTTGCCTTTGAAATCCCCTCTTTCCTGCATAACCCTTTTCACCGTCCATTAGAAGAAAAAAGAGTTGGGCTTCTGATGTGTCAATATGAAAAAATTAGTTGTTTTAGCCTCTATCTCCTATATAATCATCTGCATGTTATCACTGACTATACCTAGTCCATCCGTTTTTGCAGTTGTGGAGTGTAAAATAACTTATTTTACTGGAATTCACGGCATCATGATTCGTGAAACTGCAGAAGCTTTTGGGATAATTACTGAAGATGATAAATTTCGAGGTAATAGAGACTGGCGTTGCATTATCAAATTTGTTATTCCTGTAAAAGCTTGTATGAAGTTATACGGTTTTCTAGATTTTTAGACCGAACATATTTTCCTAATTCCTAGCCGCAACTTAAAATTGTGGGCGTATCTGAACAATTATGCAATTCATGCACAAGTTACCACTTTCACTAGGAAAATTAAATAGGTTTTGACTTACTATCACCGGTACTTTCTCGTTCTGAGAATTCCTTAATCCTTATTTTAGGTTCATCAGTATCCCTTTCAATATTGTGAATTAGTTTTTACGAACTAGGAACCTTAAACATAACAAATTCTGGGATTTTTTGGTGAAGTTGAAGTTATTATTCATTTCAAACTTGTGATGACCAAATTCTTACTATCTATTTGGTATCACGCAGTTGTTCCCAAAAAGGGTTCTGTATTTGTATTCCAAGTTGATTGCTGGAAAGTCACTCTGCATGGAGATAAACTTGGTTCAAGAAAGGTCGGATTGTGATATTGGTGATGATCCTTCGACTGTAGGTAACAACATCTTGGCCCTTTTCTATCGGGTTTTGATGACGGTACTTCATCTTTTTGAGTGAACCTTGTTACTGTCATCTTGTGTTTTTCTTGCTATTCTGTGTATTTTATAATGTTTTTCTTACTTTAAGACAGAATATCCGTAAACCCCTGTGCATTTTGAAAGTCTTGAGCTATGGAATGCTGATTGGATTGTGGCAGTGGAGAAGTTGGAGATTGCTTAAGGGTTAGTTGCTGGAAAGAAGGTGAATGACAGTGACTTTGACTTATTAGTGGACACATGCTAGTCTTTCTGTGCTGGTTTGAACTTTCTCGTCTTAATAAGTCGTTGTAGATTTTGGTCCTGCTAGTTACAAGATTGCCGGTTTTTGTCTGCAATTGGACTCTCCATTTCTTTCTTAATTACAAAATGGAGAGGAATTCTGAGGAGGAAGAAGTATGTTTAGCCGTCACTCAACAAAAATTAATTAAATTATATTGAATTATACGAACTAGAACATTCTTTTGTGAATTTATATTGAATGGATCCAATTGTAATTTAGTCAAATATTTATTATAACATTGTAGTGTATGGCAGGCATGTTCAAATTCGTTTAGACTAGCTGCTTATAACGAACCTTGTTTTAAGGCTGTCAAGTAAATGTTGCATGCAACTGTAATTATTATTAGTAATAAAAAATCACAACCTTTTCCCTGGCATTGCCCATCTTTACCAAAGATTTTTGGCACAATCACTGTAGCTTCATACAATTTTAAAATGCTGTGGTTTATTGCTTAGTTCCCAGTACCGTGAATAACCATATTTCCAAAAATAGGAATAACCACATATACAACCAAAATAATAAAAAAAAAAATGTAATTGTATGATAGCACATGTGGTTATCAAACATATTCTTGGAATCTAGTCTAAAGCACCACATTTGAATTTTTAAGAGTTATTCCACCGACAAATCCCATATCCCCAAATAAAATAAAATGAGAAAATAAAAATTATTTCTATCCCATCCACTTTAAACACACTCGACCCATAAAGAATTATTTACATTTTTCAAAGAAAGAATAATTTAAATTCTTACTTCAACTACATCTCCATCTTTGAGTTTTGTGTTGGGCAGTACTAACTGTCCATTAATCAAAACCAGCTTTCCTTCCAAACCAACTCTTTGAGCAGCATCAGTAGCAGTGCTTCCAGCTTTTAACCTCAAAATTTCACCATGAGGCCAACAAATAATTACCACTTCCCCAAGAGAACCGTGAAGATCATAAAACTTTGAGTCGTATTTTGTTTGCTTGACACTTACTTCAGAGCGCAATTGCTCTTCCCAGGAAAGCATTGTTCTCAAAAGCTTCACCTAAAGGATGAATTACATACACAATCACCGAAACATTCATTTACATTCACAAATCTACTGGAATGAATAGCAGGGTGAAAATAAAATATTAACTTTTAAAGAAAATAATTGCATTTATATAATTTGATTGGCAATGAAAACAAAGGAAAGCAAACAAAAGAAATCTCCATTTGCACAATGTGTAAGAGAGGTAAGATGGTTGCCAAATACCTTGTTATTGATGCCGGCTTCAGCAGAAGTTGATGCAACCAAGTCAAATTTTGAGTGAGATGTTATCCAGTTAACTTGTCTGCCCTCAAACACGGCCGCCACAACAGCCCAATATTCAGATTCTTCTTGCTCAGTAAAATTGATAACTTGGATGAAAGTTGGGAGTAGTCTCCCAAATTGGTCTTGCTGCGAATGATGCAAATAATAATATAAAATTCTTCAGTACAACAGTCTGAGTTTGCAAACCCACTGTAGTTCTAAGAAAATCAGTAATGAAAGAAATCAACATTACTTAAATATATTGTTTTTTCTACATCTTCAATATTAAAAAGTTTTACATTCTCATGCAATGATGTGCAACAACTTAACTAAATCAGTTTCATCACAAATGCAAACTAAATTCTAAATTATGATCAAAATTTTCAAAACAATTATTTTATCCATCACGTGGCATTCGAAACATCAGAGACTAAATAACATATTTATGTTTAACACTAGAAATACGATATAGAATGACATAAATGATGAAAAATTAAAAAATGTGACCGATTAATATGGATACAGAGAAATAACAAGATATAATCAGAACGGTAACTCTATTATTTATGTTCCGGAATACAATGCTAGTTGTATAATTCATTTGATTTTAATATTTTTCTTCACTACATGAGGACATAATTTTCCGAAAAGTATCCGTTCCTTATGTTTTATCGAGCATTTAGTCAACACAGGAGAATGAACTCTAACACAAATTTGCTGGATGACTGAGCACCTTCAAATATTGACTCCGCAAAAGGCTGCCCAAAATGACTATAATTTCTCTATAGTAATTTCGACACCACAGATATATTTACAGCTCATGTTGGAGATTATGGACTATAACACGGCCAGTACGCAAAGGATGGGTTTTCATATCCAAAACAATTTTGGTGTCTGTCACTGTGTCAATTGCTGATAAACCAAAATAAAATAAATTGTAGTGTTCATTTATACTCTTAGAAAAACATACCTTATGATACATTCCATCTCGACATAGTATGTACTTCTCTAGACAAGTACACCAATCCCCATGTCCTGGTTCAAACCACCATTCATCAGATACCTGAAGCATATCAATAGTAAGCAAGTTGACCCAGGTAATTTAAAACTAAAAATACTATAAAAATGACAAAATTACACAACAGCAGGATCTGGTCATGGAGGGAGCAATACAGCATGTAGTAAGCCAGTCAATAAGCTTAACTGTCACATATAGTGATCCATCTTCTCAGAAGCTGTTACTAGTCAATGCGTCCTTTCGATAAACTATTTATCATGAGCCATTGCTTAATTAAAAATGTTAATTTAAGTATCAAACCTTTTTAAATAGTCGTGCATAGGCTTCCCATCGCTTGACATGGAAAGATCTTCTGTCGGCAACTGCTTCAGAAGCAGCTAGTCCAAAGCTCACAGCAACAAGTAATTCTCTTTCATCATTTTCTACACTGAAGAGATAATGAACACGAGTGACTAACAGTATGGATAGCTTTTTATAATTTAACATCCGTTTGAAATGAAAGTTATGCACCTGATGATAACAGCAGCAAGTAAGTGACTTCCTTCTACTCTGAGGACTGGATGTCCAGCCTTAAATGACTTATATTTACTTAATAAAATATCTGCAGAATTTCCTCCCTCTAAATCTTTGGAGAAATAAGAGGATGCTTCTGTTTCAGGTTCATCCATTCTGTCTATGGACAAAAATGGATTTCCGGTTTCCTTGTAAAGCCAATGTGCGGCAAGTCCATGTTCAGCACACTCATGCATCCTCTATCATGCAACATGATAAATTAAAATATGAAGAACTAAAATACAAACAAGTAACTCTACAGCATATGTGAAATAATTTAGCACCTGTGTTCTTATTTGTACTTCTAAAGGTGAGCTGTCAGGACCTTGAACTGCAGTGTGCAATGACTGCAATATTAACAGGTTAATACAATCACGAGCACAATTCTCACGACTAAAAGAAAAACATCATTCGGTTTAGTTAATGAAAAATTAACATGAAAGCCTAACCTGATAGCCACTAGGCTTTGGATTAATAATGTAGTCATCAAATTCACCATCTAATGGAGTCCAAAGCCTGTATAATAAAAGATAAAATATACACATCAGTTAGAGCCATTTTCAAGGGACAATGGGGTTGATGGATTAAAAAAGATCCATAAGATTTATACTTCTAACCTTCTACTCTTAAGAACAAAGACAATAAGCACACAAGTTCATACCCACCTCACAGATAGTCCAAAATAACTGAAAAGGAAAAAATGATGGAAATGTAGAAGAGATTAATTTAGTTGATGTGTTTTTCATGGTTTTATCTCTAGGAGAATATTTTATCCTCCTCTGCTTCTTTGCTGCATTATTACTTCTATTATGGATTTCTTTCCTAGTTAAACAAAAAATATACATATAAAAAACCTACCAATATGTTGCATGTAAAGAAGGTCAAAATTAACTTTATGCCTATCTTTATACAGTGATTGCATTTAACGACTTATGTATAGGTTGTTAAATTAAAATAGTATGATATTCGATCATTTTCTTACCTGTGTACAATGTCAAGAAGACTATAGCAACATTGAACTGCAGAACCATGTAAAGTCCCATTCTTGTCTCCCACAACTACTCTTAATGCACGTGCATCATATACCTTATCAATACTTGTATCCTTTCGTTTCATCTACACAAGACACAATACAATCATGACTTTTACCATTCAATTAGTTATTACCCAATCTCAACAAAATTTAAGATCACTAGTGCAATCATTGCACATTAGGAAAGCAAAACATTTAACGCTTGTGGCATACTATAAAAGGAATGACGACGAATGTATTAGTATTAAAATAAAATGAATATTGAAACTCAGCATTAGAAACCTCACCAAAGAAAATGTGATTCAATGTTTTACTCACACTCACCAAAGCAGGAAAAAAAAAAAGAAGACAAACATCAAAAACCTAGATGGTAGTTTGTGGGGACATTTTGAAGTAGGGATATCCATGTGAACACTGCTGAAAAAAATGCTAATAAATCCACGGTCCTTCCAACAATAATTCTTGCTCACAAGATGTGGTTAGCCAGAGAATAAACTAAGTCCACAAAGATTTACAGCAACAAAAATTCGAAGGAAACCTTAGTACTCATGGCAAACTTTTTCATTAACAAGGTTTCATTATTCACTAGCATCTTGCTCCGTTCAAATTATCTTAACTATTAAACTATACAAAAGAGAGAGACATTGTGCTGAGACCATGTGTTTCTAAAACAACATGGATGCTTTATTTATATTGAGAAAATGGAATCTATACAATAAATAGAGAAGATTTGATATCCTCTAATAATAAAGATATGATATAGAAATGAAAAACATTCCTAATATTAATATACATATATAATTCAGATATTCTTGCAACAGAGAAAGTGTCATAATAATCTTGACTATAAATTTGTATGTATCCTTCAACAAGCAAGCAAGCTTTATAACAATCATGTTTTAAGAGTGTACAACCATTGACACCCTAGAATTGATTTGTCAGCTGGAAGAAAAATCAACTCCCAAGTATTACTACTTTGAAGGGTACATCGCTTCTCACTAGTCTAGGAGAGATAAAGCTTCACCTGAAGACCTAGGAATAGGAACACAAAATAACAAGCACAAACAAATATAATGTATGGTGGAAAGTTGATGATATAGTGGGGAAGAGGGATACATGTAGAACGTGTATCTTTTTGAATAGCAATAGGTCAGTCATTTTTAGAAGAGACCGAACTTGGTACAGAAGAAAGATAAGGCATAACCTCCACTATATCATTCACCATCAAAGAGGGTCTTACACTGCAATTTCAATAGACTGTGAACAACTTTAATATACCTGAAAAGGTGCTGGAGAAGCATCCCAAGTTATGGTAGAGTCATATAGTGGTAATGAAGGAAGATTGATAGCGGTGGTAAAGTGACTACATACGTCATCTTTAGAAGGAACAAGTGTATAGTAAAAAACTAAAAAGAAAGTTTATCTCGACCACATGTGAGGTTACGTAAAAAAACATGTGGTACTAAAAACATGTGGAGGAAGATGGTATAGAGGGGAATGAAATAGAGTGGTGTATAATCCTATTAATGAGATAACATACTATAAGGATAACATCCCTCCAAACACGGTGAGGAAAATGATTATGAAGAAATGTTCAAATAGTTTCTAAAAGATGTTTGTTTTTGGGTCGGCTGCTCTATTTTGTTGAGGGGTATGAGAATAAGAAATTTGATAAAGAATGCCATTTGATCTCATGAACTATTGGAATTGGTGAGACAAATTCTCACTCTTCAAAAAACATGTACAAATATACCAAATTGTGTTTTTGATTTCATTAAAACGGTTTTGAAATAACACTTTTGATTTT
Organism: Vigna umbellata; assembly: GCF_029865625.1. NCBI lineage: Eukaryota > Viridiplantae > Streptophyta > Magnoliopsida > Fabales > Fabaceae > Vigna > Vigna umbellata. The sequence goes on along the minus strand of NC_142174.1, from coordinate 10,295,440 downwards.
TGATTGATTCTGCATTAACTAAATAAGTACATCAAGAATAATCATTAATAAAGATAACAGAATATTTAAAACTGGAAGGATTCCAAATATCAAAGTGAACTAAAGAAAAAGGAGATGAAACATTTTTATTAAGATTATCAAGAAAAGACTGTAAATGTGTTTTTCTGACTGACATGATTCACAATTCAAACTAGACAAAATTTCCTCTAATAATAAAGATATGGTATGCTAATAAATAAAAATGTTCTTAATAATACATACATAATCCATATATTCTTGGTTATATAAGACACGCTCCTTGTTTCTACAATTATAACGCTAACCATACATATGATGCCACAATTCTATACCATTGCACACTGGGTATAGCAAAAATACATATGGACTTGTATTTTTTATTTCAAAGGTAAAACATGAATTTGTCAATACCTTGCTGTATAAACTATACAGGCTTTTTAACCGGCTGGATAAGGTGATTTCCATTCCCGGAACATAACTGCAAATACAGACAGAATTCTTTAAGGACTATAAAATCGTTTATACCATGGAACAGTAGTCACCAATAGATAGTGTTTCATAAAACACAAAAATATGGTTCACCATTCTTTTGCCATGTACGATATTAAAATGTAAAAGTGGTAAATAACAATGGTAAACAAGAACATACGAAGCTGATATAATCATTTCTCGCTCAAGTGCTTCCTCACAAATTACCAATGATGCCAAAGCTAACCCAGCATCTTGTACAACCTTTGGTTTTGTGCATGTCCCAAGATTACTCCCAATACTATTGAGATAGTTAGCCCTTTTTCTCCTATCCAACAATATATCAAATGGTACTACAGCTTCCAAAAGATCCTGAAAAGTAAAATTAAAAACAAAGTGATGCAATTACCATAAAAATAAAGCGATGCAATTCACTTCATATAGCCACCGTACAGTTATCTTCAGGAATTTTATGTAACTATAGTATACTTTGAATAAAATATATTCTATAATAAGGACCAAAAGAAAGCTTTACAGGCTTCTTCTAACTTGAAATATACTCTTTTCATTGAGCTACATACGGGGTGTTAAGAACAACTGAAGGTAACAATACTTCATAGTTCACATGCTTTTCAGCCTCACTTCCTCTCCTCATTCATTTTTCTCTATAATAATAGTAGAAAACAATTGGAACTTGTAAAATAACAGAAATATATATAAGCAAACAGTATAATCATTGAATTATTTTTACTCCTTCATATTTCATGGCCAAGACAAAACTACCATTTTTGTGTAGATTGTTACAGTGGCAATAAGCACCAGCACAACCAGAAAGCAACCACAAAGGAAAGCATACACCAAAATTTAGTCAAATCTCATGATCATACATACAATACAAACAAGTAGAATGAAGCGATCAACCCTTGCACTTAAAAACTATTACCTTCATACTCACATCCCCATTGAATGTCAAGGATCCGTTGTAGAAAGAAGTTGAATTGTTCTCATTCAAATGTATCAAATTGCCTTTTACAGAGAATTTTCTCAGGTTTCCTGTTCTGCTAGTAGGACTCCACATGGAAGCCAGATCAGCTCGCATCTTTTGAAATATTTGAGGCTGGTATCGAGGAACAAATACAAACATAGGCATGCCAATGTCAATAAATTATAATAGGAAACTAGTCTTGATAATGCTAATATTTTGTTGTTTACCTTAAAACTTGAGTTTGGGTTCAATATAATCATATAAAACAGGTTTATAAGGTAAAAGTTATTCCTCACTCATGTGTGTCTAAGGTTCTTACAACATTACATTAATATAATTGAGCACTCTCAAAGCAAAAGAAACATATTTACTAATAGAAGACCTGTAGAACAGCAAAGCATAGATCTTCCAGTTCAGCTTTCAAGGCCCACAGACCCAATCTTGAAGCAAGTGAACACCAAATGATTAAGGTCTCCTCAGCAACAGCTTGAGCTTTTTGCAATGGTAGAGCATGACTGCAAAGAGAGATAGTGTCACACAATAAAAATGGCCTATGAAACATAACTTATAATCCTTTTAGCAAAAAAAGTCAAAAGGCCCCATGTGGCTTAAGTTTGCTGGTTGAAAATAACTACTATCGCAAGGAAGTAAAAACTCACTACTAAAAACCATGAAGAATTGAGAAGGCTATAGTACTAAAATAAATTTTATTTCATCTTCAAATAACAATAGATCTGAAATAAAGGGCCAGAAAAGGGAAAATAAAAAAGACCAACAATAATTGAGTATAAAAGAAAAGAAGTTAAGAAGCCCAGAATAAGTACATTGTTCTCATGTTGTGAAGGCGATCTGCAAGCTTGATGAGCACAACACGTGGATCATCAACCATTCCCAAAAGCATTACTCGTAAATTACTTGCCTAACAGATTTTGAATAACATATCAGAAAAGTATGCTGCTAATTCCACCACCCACTACCACGTTTTACAAATTTCAGAATGCATATAGTTTCAGTATTGTCTTGACCAACTACCAAATGCATTATATTGATAGATACAAAAGATTGTTGTATTGACCTGTATTTTGGAAGCTTAGTATCGTAAAGTGAAACGGATTGTGCACAAAATTGGCCAACCTCAAGCTTCTATAGGAATAAGTATTAAATATATATTCTAAAGAAAGATGATGATATGATACATTTTTCTCTTCACAATTAATCCTTGTATTGTTTAAAAACCATCTCAGGCATCCATTGTTTTCAGTATATTTTGATATTGATGATTAACATGATAGCAAAGTAAACTTGAAAGTCTCAGGGGCTAATTGATGCACACGTCAAAGGTAGATTATGTACCTCTTCTTGGCCAAGCACACCCTGGTTTACACTTACCCTCCTATGTCTGCGTAATAGCTGCAAAAGATAATGCAGTTATTCCTTATGGTAATAAAGGAAAACAGAAACAGTCTCCAGATTTGTTAGGAGAATTGAGCTTCTAATCCACAAATACAATGAAATAGAAGAATATGCCACTAAACTCTTTCGGTATTGCACCATACATCTGCATTAGTTGTGAGATAGGTGTTAGAGATTAAGATTTCTAAAAACTTGAGATATTGGGTGCATTGAAAATGGTTTACAGTTTCATAGTAACTTGCAATGAAATTTGTTTTGATTACGAAAAATGGAGCAGCTGATAGAGACATTAATACAATGTCCAAGACCAATACGAGACAAAAGCTTTAGAATAAGTTTGTCAGATGAATGCATAAGAAGACTTCTATATCTATATTTCAATCAAGTTGTGTACAATTGAATTCTAAAATCTAGCTAGATAACTATTATGTGCCTTCCACCTCCTTCAAGATACAAAACAATTAAAAAAAGACATTCTTTATGGTACCTGATTAATATAGCTTAGCCTTGAAACACTAGCTACCAACTTGACCACATCATCCCCAAACTCTGCCTGAATGTCCTGCAGACTTTGGCTAGTGTCATCAACCACATCATGTAAAATCCCAGCCACGACAGTGTCAACAGCCTGAAATAGAGTATTACTATCTCAAACAAAGGAACAATTGAATAGAAACATGTTTTCGACCTGCACTGCATTAAGCTGAAAAAATGTAAACGATAACAGTAACATAAATGTTAATGCAGTTCAAAAGTAGTAAAGATTCAGTTTAGCTGTCTCAGTGATATCATAGGCTAAATCTGATAAAAAGAAAATCAATATTTTCAAGTAGCTTTTCAAACAATCAAGAAATTGAGATGTGCAGGAAACATATGGGAGCTTCAGTGGAAGCCACAGATGTTTAAAAATAATTCCCCAGAAAAAATTATATCATTCATTATCCATAGTTTAAATATCAATACTAAAAATTATGGATAAATAAGATAAATGATATTGATATGTATCAGTGTAATTAATAATACTTCGTGAACTTTAGTGTTCCACTAATATGTTTCTTCAGAATTGTTGTAACGTCATAAAAGAAGACCATCCACAGTATGTTCATTGAAATTTATGGTGTATTAAAAAATATATATGTTCTAATTAATGAGAATGTCATTATATGCTTGGTTAAATGATGATGGCATCATGATCAAATTTATCAAATTATAGTTGGATGTGCCAATTTAGTTGTTCCATAATGGTATGGGTTCTCCTGTATACGTTGATGATGAAGGGGCATTGAGGAGGAAAGGAAGTCAGCCAATGCATTCTTTGTTTTCCAGAAAGTAAAATAAATACCATAACAAATCTAGTCACTAGTACTAGCTGTTCATTGGAGTTCATACTCGTTTACCACTTGATGGAACCAATGCAGCCAAAATTCTTCCTGTGTGGATACAATGTGTTAAATAAGGGTCTCCCGTCTTCCGCATTTGTCCACGATGTGCTTTTCTTGCAAATGCTATAGCCTTCTGTACCTGCCTTCACACATAAGGTGTTTTAATGATGTAACGAGATAACATATAAGTCATAATACAACCCCAATGCAGATAGTAAACCTTTGCATCGTTAAATATTGGGAAACCAGTAACATCTACTCCATCCAGCGTCACTGTACCTGCATGTTACAAATTTAGGTAATAAGAAACCTTGTGAATAGACCAACCCTATCATGTGGTATGAATTGCATTAGAGGTATGAATTGCATATCTCAGCACTATCTAGTGACATGCCTTGATGCTCCCCCTCAAGCATTTCAGTTATGATATGACACTTAAAAAAATACATAAGATGCATAAATGTAGACTACATATGTAGAAATATAATAAAAAATCATAAAACATAATAAATATATAATTGTAATTTCAAATTAATAATATGATTCCCATACATTAGTAATGTGGAGATGCCATGTTGAGTAGGAATAAGGCAAGATTATAATATATAAACATGTCAATCTTCCTTACAAGATTTCATGAAGTTGAGTTAGACAAACTCACTTACTAAAATATGGTATCAAAGTCATTCGGATTCTATGCTAGTCAAGGTTTTTCAGACTATTACGCTACCATAATTAGGCTCCTAGTGTAATAGAGTATTGTATTATAGATTTCACATTTTGACTAAAATTAAAGCTATATTATAACATATAAGTGAGGTACAACTTGATTTTGTGAGATTGAATTATTTTTAAATTCAATTACTAAAAACTAATTACATTATAATTGTAACTCTTTGCCCTCATAAATCACTTCATAATTTCTAGAAAACTATTGATCTTATTCCTTTCTTAAACTTCAACCACGAAGGGGATTAGTTTCCGTTTTTGGTTCATCCGAGAACAGTGCTTCTATATTTCTATCATATACATGTTTCTGTGTCTCGAATGTAATCTGTGATACTATATTTTCATAACCTGTTTAAAGATTTGGATGTTTGAAGTACTGTCAGAATTGAATACACGAAGCAAATATAAGTATCCGCTCACGTGCTTCATATGATACTATCTACAGCAAAATTCTTCAATCCGCAAATTCGTGAAATTAAACAATCATAAGCGCTAAAGCGACTCTTTAATTTTGCATCAGAAATCATGTCAGCATATTAGCACCTATCATATTCAAACGCAATTGTGCAGGAGAATTTAAAAATAAAATAAAGAGAGGAAAGCAGCAGCAGAAAAGAAGAATAAGAAGATGCGCAACCTGGTTGCTCCTGCAGTTTTGGCCATAGGAAATCGACCTTAGTGGAAAGACAAGCGCCAGAGGCAATTGCCACGGCGGTGACCGCAACCTGTGTGATGGCTGAAGAAACGGCGCTATGGACGGAGGCAGCTTTGGCAGCGGCGGCGATTACGTTATCGGAAGTAAGAACAGGAGAGAGAGACGTCGGAACAGCGATTTGGTCAAGCAAACATCGAAATCTGGAACGGTGAGGTTTGAAGGATCGGAATCTGCGAAGAAACGGAGATTGGTTCTGAGCTGCTAACATTTTGGAGCGTTGGCATGAGAGCACGCTCATGCTCATAGTTGTTTAATAGTGAACTAAATAGTGATGATGGAAGAGACGGTTATTTTACCGGGAAAATGGTGCGAGAGAGAAAATGAGTGGTTGAAAAGGGGAAAAGGGAATCTATGGCTGACGGTTGCTGATTTTCTCATTGAAATCTCGTTTTGTATTTTAGTGCAACGCATCTCTTCTTCACCACTTGGTTTACAACAGTTCGTATTCCAGAGGATAAACTAGCGAGTGCCAATGACCATCCTAAAACAAATTTATTTTATTTTAATTTTATTGGATTAATATATTTAATTTAATTTTAAAAATAGAAAATAAGTAAAGAAGATAATCACTGTAGTTTTACAGTGTGCTTTTTTTTTACATCATTGTCATATTGATTATTAGTAATAAATTTTCACTAATTACATAAAATTAATATATTTATTATACAATATAATATGTAATTAAATAACATTATATTCTAAATTTTAATTATGATATCTTTCTTCTTTTTTTCTATAAGATAATACTTCCAAGTAAAATCTATCAAACCGTGTTAATAACACAGTTAAAGAAAATAATAAATTAAACATAACACTATTGTAATTAGTTAAATTTTTATGCAAAACTCTCTCTCTCTCTCTATATATATATATATAATGTAGAATTTTTAGTTTAATAACGTTCTTTGAATTAATTTTGTCATGAATAAATGTAGTTAAAAAATTACATTAAAGACTTGTTAATATAACAAATAACATTCTTGGGTGTAAGTCCATTTCCTACAGTTGACTTATTCATTAACTTATATTAACATATTTTTAATTAAAAGTGTTGTGAAAATAGGTTGTAATCCACTAATTAATTTGGCCCACCACTTATTTGAGGTGGATTGAGTTAGAAAAATGTGTAATTTTTTTTATATGAGTTAGTTTTCTATCTGGTTCACTTTACCTTGATTGAACTCGTGGTGAACCTGGCTTACCAACTCACCTAATTTAATTTAATTATTTATTATTTTATTTTGAATATTATTAGTTAATATTTTTTTATTATATTGTTGGAAAAAAAATGTTTGAAGAGAAAAAAATATTATATATTCAAGACTTTAATACTATAGATGAACAAGTGATACAAAAATTATCAATATTAAAAACTTATTTGTTCGCTTTTAGTGTTTGTTTTTTTATTACACTTGGATTGTATGATATTTTTATTTTATTTTGAATTGCCTTTAAAATTTAACATAATTTTAGAGTGAAAATTATTTAAATTTAAATTTAAAAGAATTGTAATTTTTTTATTTAAAAAAACTTATAATTAAGTGAGTCAGTGAATTAACCCGTTTAACCCACCAACTCGTGGTGGACGGGTCGAGTCGGATTACCCTTTTGACAGCTCTAATTTTTATTTATAAAAACCACATTTATTTGTTAATAAATTTTAAGATAAAAATATTAAATGAGTAAACATATTCTACAAATTATATATATATATATATATATATATATATATATATATATATATATATATATATATATATATTTAAATTGTTATTTTATTTCTTATAATTTTATATGTTCATTGACTTATTTTCTATTTGTTTTATAATTTAAATAATTCTATCATATTTAAATGTTTATAATATCATTTAAATATTTACAATATCAATATAAGCAATTATGTATGATTAACTTACAATACCTAAGGTAGAAACATACTCATTAATTTTTTTAATAATTTTTACTATTTTATCTTTTTAACTTATTAACTTTTATCAAGCATTGAATTTCATTCATTTTAAATTATTTTTATTTAATTTTTTTATGAATAAATAAATATGATTTTTATGATTAAACGAATTAATTATTTGCTCAAATGACAACCGACATTACCATGTATGTGAATGTTCATGCCGACGTGATATACGATCATGTTAACACATGGATGCGTAACGTCATTTATTACATCAACAAGTTTTAATAATATCGTTTAATCATAAGACTAAATTTATTTATTAATAAAATATACTGATAAAAATAATTTAAAATTTGATATAGATTTCACATCAAAATTTAAAAAATTAGAAACATTGATAACTCTTTAATAATGGATAAATTTATGATGCAATTCACAAAATTAAAATAATGTAGTTAAAATAGTTTATATATTAATTTGTAGATGTTTTTTTATTATTTCTTTGAGCTTTTTTTTTTAATTTATGAATTAATCACTCTCATGTTTTATATATATATATATATATATATATATATATATATATATATATATATATATATATTTTAATAGTTTTTTCGGAAAAGACCTCTGGAGTAATCGTTATTCATGAAAATTATTTTAAATAAAGTGATTTGGGAGGATATTGATTTTTAAAATATCCTGAAAATAAATTTTAAGCGAATGGTAGTATGAAAAAAGAAATTTAGTATTTTTTATTTATCGTACGTTTTCATAATATATATATATGTATATATATATATATATATATATATATATATATATATATAATATTTTCCCTAAATCTGTAAAACTACAAATTAGTTTGTAAACATTATAATTTAATAACAAATTTAACAGTCCATAATTTAATTTTAAATTAATTTTTAATAAAAATAATTGTACAAAACTTGACAATTCAACTTAAAAGAAAGAAAAACTAAATATCTAAAGATATTGTACTATTTTAAACAAAAAAATTTAACAAGTATGCATGTATATATATATGTTCGTGTGTCTGAATGTGATGGAAAAAAGTAGTGTATCAGCATTTAGCCATGTATGAGCTTAGAATGTGGAAGAAAACAAGCCACGTGACCGTCTTTTTCGATACAACTCGAGAGGGTTCATTTAGTGTTTATTATATTTAAAAATTCAATTTAAATACGTCTTATTTTACAAGAACCGACTGATGATGATATAAATATTTCATATTATTATTTAATTAAATTATTATACTGGAAAACTATTTACTCAAGAAACAAGGTATGAGTAATTGGTAAGTTAAACATTGTTTACAGTAACAATACGTTAAATACTTTTTAAATTATACAAAATTTAATTTTTATATAAATGTTTATTAAATTTATATTTTTATTAAATATTTTTCATCATTTTAAAAATATTTCTAAATATATTATTAGATTTATATTTTTTTTTTATAAATATAAAAACATTAGAATTAATTTAAAAATAATAAATGATTTAAAATATATCATTATTATTATATATTTGTATTTTATATGTAGAATACTTCATTAATTAGAGCTGTGTATTGTATGCACGTGTTAATAATAGTCTTTAACCGTGTTAGCTCTTATTTTTATCCCTGTATTATCGGGGAATGTTTCTGTTATCTCCTAAATCTTAAAGAATAATTAAACGTAAACTATTTTAGCAAGTTAATTAGTTTTCTTCATATTTGATTTATTATATTATTATGTTTAATAGTTAGTTTGAATTTTTTTGCCAACATAACATATTTTGTTTTTTTTATTTTCCAAAGTAACACACAATTAATATTTATCGAATAGTATGATTTTTGAACATGTCAAAATTTGATTTTCAGCTTAAATTTTCGTTAATTTAATTGAATTGTATTTCAGAATTCAAATTTTGAAATGAGCTTTTATGATTTTAGTCAACAAATATTCTGAAATTTGGTTTTCGAACAGTCTGTCGAGTTCTCACTTAATCTAAAATCACAAAAAACCAAATCAAAATTCAGTTGTCTAAAAAATTAAATCTAAACTTGACTGTCCATAAACTAAATTTCAAAATATATCTCGATTAAAATTACAAAAACTCATTTCAAAATTTGACTTTCTAAAACTCAAATTTTCAATTATAACTCGATTAAATTCAAGAAAATTCAAATAATTCAAATAAGAATTTGGTTAGTTAAAGAAAATGTTGTATTATTTAAGATACGTATAATTCAACGGAAGGAAAGACACGTATACTGGAATTTGGGACAAAAGAAAACAGGAAAAAGGTTGGAGAATGAAAGATGGCGAAGAGAAGAATCAATGATTAAGAAAAAAATAACACGCAAGATGGTATGAGTGACTGGGAACATGTTCTTCTTTCTCTGCATATTCTGTGGAAGAGAGAGAGAGAGAGAGAGAGTGGCAGAGAGGGTGTCCCACAAATTGATCTTCCTCTTCAAGGAAAATGACTGATCAAAACCCTGACTTTTTAAGCAATTGATAATGATGGATTCTGCGGGATCTAATCTGAACATGAATACAAAGCAGCGATTGTTGAGGTTTTTGTTCTATTTGGTGTATCTGTTTCAGCAACTGTTGCATCTCCTTCAAATGTTTCTCTTCAAATTCAACTGCTTTCGGAGACGAATGAACAACACTCTCATCACTCTCCCCCAAGCCTTTTCACTTTCCTCTCCGCTTCCCCAATGGCCTCAAGGTTATTATTCCCCAACGCACCCTTCATTAATTTTTAACTCTAAACTTGTTATTTCATATATTTTCATTCATATGTTTTTAGTTATACCATTTATATATATATATATATATATATATATATATATATATATATATATATATATATATATATATATATATATATATTTTTTTTTTTTTATGAAATTGAGTGCCTATGATATATTTTGGAGTCAAAACTTGGATGAAGTTTGTAAAGTGATTTCAGTGTTGTACTATGAACTTTTTCATGGACTATGTGATAAACTTCTATTCTAATTAGAGAATAATACATAAAAGAAGGCACTGTATAATATATGTATGTAAATAAAAACTATACAAAGATAAGATTTGTCATGTTTTAGTTACTTGTGTCTCTCGATCAGTGATTAATCCGTGCTGTGATTTTGTGTATCTAGTCACAGGACAAGATTTTGCTTCTGGGATTGTAAACCTTGGTGAAATAGAAGTGCGCAAGGTTACTACGTTTGAGTTTGTTTGGAACAGCAACATGGGAAAGCCTGTTGCATTCTATAAGCCTGTGGGAATACCAGATGGGTTCCATATCCTTGGTCATTATTGTCAGCCAAGCGACAAGCCGTTATGGGGTTTTGTGCTTGTTGTTAGGGAAGTGGAAACTGGCTCATCTGAAAGAAGCAACCGTGACAAGTTCCCAGCTTTGAAGAATCCCCTTGATTATATGTTGGTATGGTGTTCCAGTGCAGGAAGAAGGGAATTGACAATAGGTTCTGCATACTTTTGGATGCCTCAGCCTCCTGAAGGTTACTGTGCCCTTGGCTACTTGGTTACTAACAGGCCTGACAAACCCAATTTGGATGAAATGATTTGTGTTCGTGCTGACCTTACTAGTAGGTGTCAACCTTACAGGCTGTTGCTTGATGCTACTTCTGTGAATCCTGAGTTTCCATTTCAGGTGTGGAGTCTAAGACCTTGTGAGCGTGGCATGCTGGGAAAAGGAGTTTCAGTGGGGACTTTTTTCTGCACAAGTTGTTGGAACAAGGGAGAAGAGCTACCTATTGTGTGCTTAAAGAACTTGAATCCTATGCTACCTGCAATGCCACGCCTCCACCAAATACATGCACTTATACAGCACTATGGTCCTACTGTTTTCTTTCATCCTGAGGAAGTTTACTTGCCTTCTTCTGTTGATTGGTTTTTCAATAACGGAGCCTTGTTGTACAGAAAGGGCGTGTGTACAGGAGAGGCCATTGATGCAGCTGGCTCAAATTTACCAGGTGGGGGAACAAATGATGGGGAGTTTTGGATAGATTTGCCGAGTGATGATAGAAGGGAATTTGTCAAACATGGGGACTTGAATAGTGCTAAGCTTTATGTTCATGTGAAGCCTGCTCTTGGTGGAACTTTTACTGATATTGCTATGTGGGTGTTTTGCCCTTTCAATGGACCCTCCACTCTGAAAATTGGAATGACAAGTAGGGCTTTTAGCAGGGTTGGAGAGCATGTTTGTGACTGGGAGCATTTTACACTTCGTATATGCAACTTCTCTGGAGAGTTGTGGAGTATATATTTCTCACAGCACAGTGGTGGCATATGGGTGGATGCCTATGAACTGGAGTACATTAATGGCAATAAAGCTATTGTCTACGCATCAAAAAATGGACATGCAAGTTACCCCCACCCTGGAACATATATCCAAGGGTCTTCAAAATTAGGGGTTGGTATTAGGAATGACGCTGCTCGTAGTAATTTGTACGTGGATTCCAGTGTTCAGTACGAGATTGTTGCAGCTGAGTATCTAGGAGATGCTGTCACAGAGCCTCAGTGGTTGCAGTTTATGAGACAGTGGGGTCCTAAAATTGTTTATGATTCAAAAACTGAGTTAGATAAGATGATAAACACCCTTCCTGGGAGGCTACGAAATCCATTTGGTTATCTGATTAGAAAGCTTCCAGTGGAGCTGTATGGTCAGGAAGGTCCTACAGGGCCAAAGGAGAAAAATAACTGGATAGGAGATGAAAGATGGTGAACTTATACGAAGCTCAATATATACATGAAACCAATTGGTCACATCGGCTAAGTTATTTTTTTCTGGGCCAGAATGTTGTAACTATATGTTGTTGTACATTCATATATATAGTGAGAGAGGTTATATACTTGTGCTATAGTTTTGGGAGGAACTTCTGTTATTATTATTGGATTTGGAGAGGATAGAAAGTTGAAAATTAGGATTTCTTGTCTGGGCTTGTGTTTTATGAGAGTTGTACTGAAAATGTCTGATATCCTCCGGTGATATGTTTATCAATACCAAAAAATTGTTTGGCATGACTGTGGATGATTCAATGAAAATTACTTGTGTTTCGTTCATGCCAAATAAAAATGGATAAATAAATAATTAAGTCCAACGGTGAGAAATGCTCTCGTTGAGAGTCGAACTCAAGACCTCCCGCTTACTAAACGGGTGCTCTAACCAACTGAGCTACGAGAGCTTCATGAAATCATTTGAATTACCTTAAATTATAACGTAAACAATTGAGTTATTATAACGTAAACAATTGAGTTATATGACTAAAAGTATTTTAGTCCAAAATTGCTCTCGTTGAGAGTCGAACTCAAGACCTCCCGCTTACTAAACGGGTGCTCTAACCAACTGAGCTACGAGAGCTGTTCATTTTTCAAAGTAAACAACATTAATTATATAAAATAACATTTTTGAAAGTTGATTTTTTATAATCAATCTTTGTTCAATTTAAGGACAATATTGTTTAGGTATTTGTTAACTGTTAGTCGTATCTAACTTTGGCCTTCGACAATTATCCTATAATTATGATACATAAAATTCACTATTTCTAAATTATTTTGAATTTGATTTGAACAAATGATTATAAAAAAAATTCATTATTTCTGAATTTTATCTCTTGTTAACACTGATTATATCATTAAATCCGTCTTTTCTCCATTTTCAAGGCATTTAACCCACCAAAGAAGGAAATATTTGGCATCAATAAAAATGTGTTCCATCTAATTAGAGAACGAAAGTATAGGTTTATTTTATAGAGATATAAAGACAAAATATTCTCGTTTTTATTACATGTCTTTATTTGAAACCTTTATATATGTTAGGATATTTATCCTATTTTATCATCATTATAGTGTGTCAAGGGTTATCTTATTTATCATGATTATATTGTGTCTAGGATTACCCTATTTATCATGATTATATTGTGTCTAGGGTTACCCTATTTATCATGTATTTGTGTATCAATTTATTCTTATAAATAGAAGATTGTGAGAGGGATCAATTAAGCCCTCAAGAATTATTTCTTTTCAATCTTAAGTTGGTATCAGAGCGGGTCGATCCCGCTCTGGTTTCTGTCTCGTAATATATATCTGTCCGGCGCCACAGTTCTTCGTCGCCCGCCGCTGCCCGCCGCTGCCCGCCGCTGCCCGCCGCCGGCCACCGTCGCCGCCGCCGGCCACTGTCGCTGCCGCCGGCCACCGTCCGGCCACCGTCGCCGCCGGCCACCGTCGTCCGTCGCCGGCCGCCGTTCACCGCCCGCCGATGCCGGCCACCGGTCGTCCATCACTGTCACAGTTTCCTTCGTCTAAACCCTTAGGGTTTTCTTGTTCCTCGCTAGTACTATTTGTCTTCTTCAGAGATGGCGTCTGGCAGTACTCTTTCCTTCTCTGGAAGTCCATCAATTACCTCCGAGAAGCTAAATGGAAAAAATTATCTATCATGGTCTGCTGCGGTTGAAATGTGGTTCCTCGGCCAAGGGCATTATGACCACCTTGAGCGAGATGGAAGCCATGTGCCTATTGAAAAAGCTGCTCAGTGGAAACAAGCAGATTTCCAGTTGTGTACCCTGTTATGGCAATCAGTGGAACCCAAACTTCTTGTATCTTTGAGGGCTTTCAAAACTTGTCACTCCTTTTGGAAGAAAGCCCAAAACATTTATGCCAACGATATTCAACGTCTCTATGACACTACGAACAAGCTTGCATCTCTTAAAATGGCTGACCATGATATGGTGTCCTTCATGGCTGAAGCCCAATCTGCTGTCGAAGAACTTAGGATGTTTTTGGAAGTAGATCCATTAGAGGATATTAAAAAGAAACTAGACAAATTTTACATGGTGCTGATCCTTCGTGCCCTACATCCCGATTTTGATCATCTCAGAGATCAACTTCTAACTAGTCATGAGGTCCCCTCTATGGAAACATTGACCACTCGCCTTCTACGTGTCCCGGTATCTCAAACTCAAGAAGCGCATGAACTAGTGGAACCATCTGTCATGGTTGCCACACGAGGAAGAGGAAGACGTGGCACTAGAGGAGGAGGACGAGGAGGTCGGGGACGTACTCAATGCACATATTGTAAAAAGATGGGTCATACTCAAGAGAATTGCTACTCCTTACATGGTTTCCCTTCCAAAACCGCCAATATTTCGAAGACTGAAACTTCCACTTCGAAAACTGAAACCTCCACTTCTATGTTTTCTGAGGATGAATATCAAGAGTATTTAAGGTTAAAGTCTAACAGCTTGGCACAACCATCTCAATCTCCCAATACATCAACCGCCTGCGTTTCTCAATCTATGGAATGTCAAAATTCATGGGTAATTGACTCAGGTGCTTCTGATCACATTTCTGGTAATAGCTCTTTGTTCTCATCTATTTCCTTTCGAGAAAAACCTCATTTCATAACCCTTGCAAATGGATCTAAAACTTCTTCCAAAGGAGTCGGTCATGTTTCTTTGTCTCCCTCCCTCAATCTCAACTCAGTCCTTTTTGTCCCTAATTGTCCTTTTAATTTAATTTTCTTAAGCCAGTTGACTAAAATGTTAAATTGTTCAATAACCTTTGATCATAAATCTTTTGTTATACAGGAGCGTGGTTCGGGGAGACAGATTGGAGAAGGATATGAAGCTGGCGGATTATACCATTTTGGATCTCGTCCAAGGGTGTCTTGTGTTGCTGCTCCTAATCCTAAAGTGCTACATGATCGACTTGGTCATCCTCATTTGTCCAAATTAAAAAAGATGTGTCCTGAACTTAGTAGTCTCCAAACCTTAGAATGTGAGTCATGTCAATTAGGAAAACATGTTAGATCTTCCTTTCCTAAAAGGTCTCAATCAATATGTAATTCTAGTTTTTCCATCATCCATTCTGATATATGGGGACCTAGTCGTATCTCCTCCTTTGGTTTTAGATATTTTGTTACCTTTATTGATGAATATTCAAGATGTACTTGGGTTTATCTTATGAAAAATCGTTCTGAATTGTTAGCTATCTTTACATCCTTTTTGAATGAAATCAAGAATCAATTTGGTCAAGTAATCAAAATATTAAGAACTGATAATGCAAAAGAGTATTTCTCATCCTCCTTTTCTGCCATCTTGAGTTCCCATGGTATCTTACATCAGTCTACTTGTCCTCATACACCACAACAAAATGGTATAGCAGAACGAAAAAATAGACACTTGGTTGAAACTGCTCGTACCCTTTTGCTTGGTGCCCATATTCCTGTCCATCACTGGGGATGCCATCTTAACTGCATGTTATCTTATTAATAGGATGCCCTCCTCCTCTCTTGATAATAAAGTCCCTTTCTCCATTTTGTTTCCTAATGATCCTCTCTTTCATACATCTCCCCGAGTGTTTGGCTGTGTATGTTTTGTTCATGACATGTCTCCAGGTCTAGACAAACTCTCCGCTCGCGCTCTCAAATGTGTCTTCTTAGGCTATTCTCGACTTCAAAAAGGATATCGGTGTTACTCTCCTGAAACTAAGAAGTATTACATGTCTGCCAATGTCACATTCTTTGAACAGACTCCTTACTTCTCTCCATCTGTTCAGGATGTTTCTATCCTCCAGCAAGTCCTTCCTATTCCAATGGCTGAGTCGAATAGCTCCACTGTCTCTGTCATTCCAAGTCTTGATCACAATCCTTCTACACCTGTTTCTCCATATACTGAGATCATCCCACACAGGGCCTCAATGGATAGTCCACCTCCCCAAGACAATGGTGAATCTCCTACTTCAGATTCTTCTCCCTCGTCACCTCCTCCCACGCCTCCTGGTGCAAATGATTCAGCATGGCCTATTGCCCTCAGAAAAGGTACTCGTTCCACTCGGAACCCTCATCCCATTTATAATTTTCTAAGCTATCATCGATTGTCGCCCTCCTATTTTTCTCTTTTATCCTCAGTGTCCTCTGTTGTTATACCCAAGAATGTGAAAGAAGCACTTGATCATCCTGGATGGCGACAAGCTATGATTGCAGAAATGCAGGCTCTTGACCACAGTAATACTTGGGAGCTGGTGCCCCTTCCCCCAGGAAAAAAGGCGGTTGGTTGTCGATGGGTGTATGCAGTTAAAGTTGGCCCTGATGGTGAAATTGATCGGCTCAAAGCGCGGCTTGTTGCAAAAGGTTACACTCAGGTTTATGGTCTTGATTATTGTGACACTTTCTCTCCTGTTGCCAAGATGACTACTATTCGTCTCTTCTTTGCCATGGCAGCCATTCGTCACTGGCCACTTCATCAATTGGATATCAAGAATGCCTTCCTACATGGTGATCTTGAGGAAGAAGTTTATATGGAGCAACCTCCTGGGTTTGTTGCTCAGGGGGAGTCTGGTATGGTATGCAAATTGCATCGATCTCTATATGGCCTCAAGCAATCCCCACGTGCTTGGTTTGGAAAGTTTAGCTCCATTGTTCAAAAATTTGGGCTAAAACGCAGTGAAGCAGACCATTCAGTTTTTTATTGTCATTCTTCTCTCGGGAAATGTGTTTACTTAATAGTATATGTTGATGATATTGTCATTACAGGAAATGATGCTGTTGGAATATCTCAACTAAAAGAGTACTTGTGTAGACATTTTCAAACCAAGGATCTTGGAAGTCTCAAATACTTCTTAGGCATTGAAGTAGCACAATCAAAAGATGGAGTTGTAATCTCCCAAAGGAAGTATGCTCTTGATATATTACAAGAAACAGGCATGATTGATTGTAGACCGGTAGACAGTCCCATGGACCCAAACCAGAAATTAAGGACAGAAGAAGGTGAATTATTCTCCGATCCAGAGAGGTATAGGAGGCTGGTTGGCAAACTGATTTATCTCACTATTACAAGGCCAGATCTATCCTTTGCAGTTGGAGTGGTTAGTCAGTTCATGCAGGCTCCATGTGTTGACCATTGGAATGCTCTCATTCGCATTCTAAGGTATGTAAAGAAGGCTCCCGGGCAAGGATTGTTATATGAAGATAAAGGAAGCATTCATGTATCTGGGTATTGTGATGCAGATTGGGCAGGTTCACCTATTGATAGACGGTCTACAACAGGATATTGTGTTTTTCTGGGAGGAAACATTATTTCATGGAAAAGTAAGAAACAGAATGTAGTAGCTCGATCAACCGCAGAAGCCGAGTATAGGGCAATGGCATCATTAACATGTGAACTTATATGGGTGAAACAATTCCTTCAAGAGCTTAAATTTTGTGACATCCATACTATGAAGATGTATTGCGACAATCAAGCTGCTCTCCACATTGCATCAAATCCAGTGTTTCACGAGAGGACTAAACATATAGAAATTGATTGTCATTTTGTTCGTGAAAAGTTGTTGACCAAAGAAATATGTACTGAGTTTATTGGGTCAAACGATCAACTCGCAGATGTATTGACTAAGTCATTAAGGGGTCCTCGGATTGAGTTTATTTGTTCCAAGCTTGGTACATACAATTTGTATGCTCCAGCTTGAGGGGGAGTGTTAGGATATTTATCCTATTTTATCATCATTATAGTGTGTCAAGGGTTACCCTATTTATCATGATTATATTGTGTCTAGGATTACCCTATTTATCATGATTATATTGTGTCTAGGGTTACCCTATTTATCATGTATTTGTGTATCAATTTATTCTTATAAATAGAAGATTGTGAGAGGGATCAATTAAGCCCTCAAGAATTATTTCTTTTCAATCTTAAGTATATATTCTTATATACATATATTCTCTTTAACTTTCTACACAGTCAAGCAATTTTCATCTTTATGAAGCAAACTACAAAAAATGATCTTAATTTCTAATCTTTTATTTATTTTTCTTTATTTTCTTGATAAAGCTAAAAAAACTTTCCTAATAATTATCATTTAGAAGTCAAGTTCGACATGGCTTCAATTAGTCATAAAAAATTGCAAAATCAGTACAAGTATTATATCTTAACCTTTCAAAAGCAGAACAATCTGAAGCAGACCATGAAACTAATGTTTTACAATCTCAGTAAATATTTGCATAAGAACGTAAATGGTAGGAAAATCGAATAAATTTCACAAGCTTAATATTTTAGATCATCTGTTGATATTTTAACTAATCCTTGATTTATTAGGGATGAAGATTTAACTCACTTCAGAGAATCCAAATCTTAATATGTCAATGACAACAGTTTTCAGCCACACAACAAAGGGAAAAAAAGGGAAGGATTAGTGTAAATCATGCGAAAATGAACCAAAAGATACATGTCCACCACAAACAGGGACATCTATATGACAATAGAATTCGTGAGATTCAAATTAGTTTTCATTCGACAGGCTCAAACTTCTATACACTGTGCAAAGTCTTCTCTAAGCACCTTCAAAGTCAAAGCATCTATCTCCTTCATCATGAATAGATAGAGTAACCTAATTCAGCCCAAAAAATTTGATTACTTTTTTACAACATTCTTGAATGAAACTGACCCTACATGTTGCTCGATGGCAAAGGCTAATATACCTGCAGTATGCAATACCCATGATGATGGAATGGTAAAAAGGAAGGTAACTTATTTATGAACATTGAACAGATAGATAGTTCAAACCTAGATTAGAAGGACGAGGCTCCTATTGAAGAGAACCCAGCAGCTTTTCTTTCCTTCAGAGTTGAAGCCAACCAGTCCAGGCCTTCATAAAGGCCATCTCCTTTAAGTGCACATGTGCCTTGTATGTGCCATTTTCTATTCTTTAGATCAAAGAGACCTAGGCCTTCACATACTTCCATTGGCGTCATAGCTCCTCTCTACAAAAGGGAAAAAAATTATTAAGGCAAAACTCACTGTTTGAGCAGAATACTTTGTTCAAGAATAGAAGTCTGCTATTTTACAGGATATCAAAGATTAATAATTTTATATAGCATATAATAACCACAGAGAACAAAACAATTCCAACATTTCAGCTTTCCCACCTTCTAGGTCTAGATTTCTAGCAAAAACATTTTATCAATACCACAAGTTAATTTCAGCCATCAACTTGGTACATATCTAGCAAGATATTTTCAACCCGTTTATACCCCATCAAACAATCAATCTGAGCAAGGTTAAACACAATCCTGAAATTGGCACGAATTGCAGCATTATCCCCTCCTAATAGCGGAAGAAGTAAAAACAGATATTACTCCACATAATATAGCAAAAAGATGAGTTGAATTTTAGACCAAGATGAAACTACAGTTGTTAGTGATTTTTTTATGGCCGGGCAGGCTATCTGGCGTATGGATAGCTCTAAGACCAAACGCTATACTTCTGGTTATCTTTAGAGCTGTTGTATTATGTGTCTACCTGATCCAGTTCTAAATTTAATCACGAGGAACAGGACCAGCAGGGACCATACTTCTAACCATCTTCGCAAAAAGGCCCTAATATCCCACCCCAAAAGTTATATGAGCACAAACGACTTACATGCTCTTATTTGAGGAGGAGTGTTATAAGTACAAAAATAAGGCACATATATTTCTAATCAGGAATATATAAATTATATATGAATTATTAGGAACAGTTTTACTTATTCCCGTATCATATCCTTATTAATAGAGGATGTTAAATTTCCTCTATCTATTGTACTAATTTCATTTTCTCAATATAAATAAGACACTTGTACTGCCTCAAAACCATATCGTTTCAATTTAATGTCTCTCTATATCCTAAAGTTTAACACCCGAAAAGCTTTATTATGTTCACCTAGTGGGATAGGACTTTTTTGTTGTTGTTATTGCTGTTCTACACAAGATTTAAGATAGCAGTAATAACATTTCAGAAACTTCCTAACTAATATCATGTGATTGTAATTGTTTCAATGAATTGATTAATGCAAAACTTAACAGAAATATGTATCAGTACATTTTAAACAAACTAAAATAGTAGAAATTCTGATATCCCCTTGGTGTATTCAGTAAACAATGTCAACCAATTACAAGTTTTCGCCACTGTACGATCTCCAGTCATAGAGATAACCTTAATGTCAGGACGTGCAACTAAAAACAAGTAAAAGGGTAGCAAAGAAATACCAGGTCCTGCTTGTTGGCAAACACCAAGATGACACTATTGAGCATAAATGGGTCATTTATGATTGTCTGCAAGTAATCCATGAATCAATTCAAAGTTTGATCAGAATGACATACGAAGACACTTATGAAAGTGAAATTTCACTTTATCACCTGAAATTCCTGCTTTGCTCTATCAATTCTCTCACGGTCCAGACTATCAACAACATAGATCTGTATACATGAATACATCAACAAAAGTATCAACCTTGCCACCATATGCCCATATAAACCTTTCTTTCCAGACTTACTGGAATGATTAATGATGTTGAAAGAAGGAATTTTTCACAAAACAACCAGCTTAACATAACTCTACTTTCACTGAGATAAGCATGAAAATTAATCCTCACCAGGCCATCTGTGTTGTTAAAATAGTGCCTCCAAAGCGGCCTTAGTTTCTCTTGTCCCCCAACATCCCAAACTGTGAAAATAACATTCTTATACTGAACTTTCTCCACATTGAAACCTGCAAGACAATATAAATTATAAACCTAGAAAAACAATATATAGACCTATTTGCTAGCTGCAATTAAACAAGCCATGTCAATACCATACAGACATTTAGCAACTGTCACTAACAAACTATCAAACATGTCAATCTTCAGAGTTTGACAAAAACTATTAGTATGCAACTATTGGAATCATGAACCACTAGAGCTAGAAAATTTATACAAAGTAAATATTGAGCAGAGACAGAAGGAAGGTTAGAAGAGTGATCGTTGACAATAACTGCCAGAGTATGTCAACTCTTCATACCTGCAATTTAAATCAAATTTGTTGGAAAGTTGCATTAAATTATAACCTCTAGCCTACGGTAGTTGAAGCCTGTTTGGGGGTTGTCTTAAATAAAATTTAAAGGGTGAATATAACTAAAATAGAATATGGAAGTAGGGTACTAACCTTGTAAGATGTTTAGTAGGGTTAAGTTAGACTCTAAATTTAATGTCTAAGTAAATTTTTTGGACAACTTCAAGAGAACAGAGAAGGGCTTTTTCAAGTTTAGTGGAGCAATCGAAGATCCCAAATCCAGTGTTATGAAAACCAGTCTAGTTATTGACCCGGTTGAGATACTAGGTTAATGGTCGGACCTTTGGGTCACTTGATTAACTCGATTGACCCAATCTACAATAAAAAATAAAAAATAAAAAATATAATATACATGTCTAACATAATTTGACAAATCCTACCCGCATTTAAATTTTTATTATAATAAAGTATTAATGCATTAAATGACGAATAAAGGTCAAGATAATGTGATCTCATAGTTTAAATTTCAAAATATCATCATAGTAAAGTAATTATCCAAAATAAAGTTCTTAATAATAACATAAATCCATAAATAAAAGTAAACAACAGAACTCCATAAATAAGTTTAAAGGGCAATTACATACATACACTCACACATATATAGCAAAAAATAAAATAAAATAAAAGGATAAACTTGGACCAGGTCACCAGGTTTAGCAATCAAATAGAATTTACATTAGCTCTCAGCGGAGACGTGAGTCTGCTGCTTCAATCAAAGGAAGAATCAGATCTTCAGAAAGATTACATATTGCAGATAATTTTGCCCCATATTAAAACTATCCACTCTTATTAATTAATCAGCAAAATCCTTTTTATTTCATGTATTTTTTTTTCATTTTAAGGATATCGGCAATAGAATATTTTCATTGACAGCACTTTTATAATCACGCTGTCATTGATGAAAAATAAGTTTATTGTTTCAATCTCAACCAATACTTGCAAAACTAACTCCTAACAAAATATTAAAGTGCACAGCAATGTGTGAGTTTTACCGTGTCTGAAAAGAAAAAACCACAGCAATTTATTTCCAGCTCTAACTTTTGTTCCACTAAATTAATTGAAAATCCAAACATGGTTCCATGCACTTCACTTGTACCCATTGCCAGTAGATATTATTTCCTGACAATCAAGAGGGGAAATCCTCTTTTATCGCAACAAACTTATTCTTACAAAACGTGGCTTTATTGTTAAAAAGTTTCGCCAGTCAATACAAAGTCAAGGGAGCAAATATACAACTGTGCTAAAACTCAAATTTACGCAATCAAAGCACAAAAACAAAGCAGATAACCAAGCAAGAAAGATTTAAGGAAGAACAAATATGCGTTAGGATCTAACAAATAAAAAATTATAAAATTAGACCTAATCAATCCACCTACCAATTGTAGGAACAGTGGATAAAACTTCTCCAATGTGAAGCTTGTAAAGTATGGTTGTTTTGCCAGCAGCATCAAGACCGAGCATCACAACCTGAACAACCAGATCATCGAAACAACAAATAATTGAGTTCAGAAATTAACATCTAACAAACACAAAAGAATAAACAAGTAGGGTTGTTAGAAATTACCCTCATGTCGGTGTTGCCGAAGAAGGTGTCGAAGAGCTTCCGAAAAGCTTGACCCATGCCGGTGCTTGTATGTGAGTATCTATCAGATTGCGAAAGCTACGAGATTTCAATTTGGGTTTTGATCGATTTTGCAAATTGAGCTGAGAATGAAAGAGAGTTTCTGTCAACTTTGAACAATCAAACCAATTTTTCTGCCTTTGGCTTTTTCCTTCCTTCCAAGAATTTTCTCCCAATGTAAGCTCCAACTAACAACCCAAACTCATTTTGAATTGGCATTGAAATTGAAATTGAAATTGAAATTTGAAACAAAACAATGCACCACACTATTTTGTTTATATTTTAAAGTAAAAAATATTTTCATGAATTGTAATAAGTTAATAACATTCATTATTAATTTATACATATATATATATATATATATATATATATATATATATATACAAAAAGTTTTTTTTATTGAGTTGTTACATGTATACTTACTTTTAGTGTTCTTATGGTATACTTGTGTTATAATATCAAGCAATATTATGGTAATTTATTCTATAATAAAAATAATAACATAAAAATAAAGTACAAAAAATTAAATATCATGTTTAAAATTAATATTATTTTTTAATAATGGGTTGAATATGTTTTTGATCCCTTAACTTTCAGTGAAAATTTTAGAAATGTGTGAATTTAGTCCTTTTAACCAAATTTTGTTAACTTTATTTGATGTTTCGAACGCATTTCTCAGTTAACATTGAAGCAAAAACGCGTCAAACGGTATAAACAACTCAAATACTATCATGAAACACACTTGAAATATCAAATAAACCTAACAAAATTTAGTTAAAAGGATTAAATTCACACATTTCTAAAGTTTGGGGATTAAATTAGGTCAAAGTTTTGAAGAGACTAATTACAATTTTCACTAAAAGTTAAGGGACCAAAAACATATTTAACCCTTTAATAATTGAATTTTACGGATATACTCGTTAATCTAGCTCCCTTGCATGATTGATTCATATGAGTTAGAACTACAAAAATCTATAATATAGGATCAAGATATCTACAAAATCCTATGACCTAACTCATGATGTTTTTTAGAAGTAATAACTTGTCTAAGTTTTTCTCTTCTAATTTTTTTGTAGTAGTTTAATTTTCTTTTATTAATATACACTTTTAAACCTTATTAACAAAGTTCAATTTCATTGTTTGTTTTCAAATGCTTCAATTATTCTTTACCATTCAATATAAACTAAAATTGCTAAGTAAAACATTTTCTAAAATTTAAATAGTTGACTGTTAAAAACCACTACGCTTATTATTAATTTTAAAACACTAATAAAATTTCAATTGAAAAAAGAAGCTTAATTGCAGGTAATAATGTAATATTCCTATTATGATAATAACTAGAGGAATTTTAGATATACAAATTTAATTTTAAATATTGCATGCTGAAGTTGACGGAAAATATGAAGGGATTATTGTTATTGTTTAAGTTGATGGAAAATACTGATAAAATTTTCTTATTGTTATAGTATAAAATATATAAGTTGTTTAGTCTTGATTTTTCTGATCTCTTAAGGATAGATTTGCGAGTTAACTTGTATTGTTTTTAATTTTAAGAATTATTTCATATATATTAAAAGCATATTTAACTATATAAATATTTTTTAAGATTTTAATTGAATAATTAAAAATTTTATTGAGATAAATTAAAATAATAATTATTTTACATGTTAAATTATTATATTATAATTAAAAATTAAAATTTAATTTGTTAGTGTTTATTATTTAAATTATAATATTAATGTATATTTATATATTTAAAAATATAATATAAAAAATTAAATCATTTTTATTTTAACTTTTAAATTAAAAAAAAAAAAACTAATAGGTTAAGACGGACTGATGTGTCTTCGACTTAAACGGATAAGACCAAAATGGATTGATAAATTAAATTTTTTAACTCAATCTCCTTAATGGACTATAAAATAGAAGTTTTGACCCTATAAATATATCTATTAAAAAAAATTAATTATATTTATTATTATGAGGGTGAAATAAAATATACATATTATATTTCTTCACGTATTATCTAACATTTATCTTTAAGATGGTCTTTGCTTAGTTCAAGTCAATTAGAAATACATATATTCAAATATGGTACTGGTTTGGCATTATTTAAAACTTTATTTTAATTTAGATACTATTGTAGCTAATTTAGATACTATTTAAAACTTTATTTTATTCAAACCACCACAAACAACAATAATAACACCATGAAAACCATATATTAATGCAATCATGGTTACATCAATTCCCCTAAACTAATAGGTGGAAAAAAATACAGAATATGCAACCAAAAGGATTTTTCTGCACAAATCGTCAGAGGTTACGTCACACCTAAGGAGTGATCAATACTTAAAATTGACTCATCCATCCTGTGATTCTACAGAAGCTGCCTTGATAAATCCTCCCATACGACTACGTACTATCATATCCTAAATTAGCAACTGCATAATCTAACACTCACCCAAACAGGGCAGTATCACCAACCAGCCAAACCTCTGAAACCAGGAACCAGTCCCAACACGATGCATTAGGAAAAGCAGGGAACAAGATCTTTGAGAGCAAAATGCTGCATGTGTTCTCAAACCATCCGGTATTTGATTGAATCAAAGCGCCTGTGACACAAGTCAGAATGCCGATGTGTGTTAACTTCTATATTGTATATAACCTACTACGAGTCAACCATTTCATCTTGCAACTCGCTCGGCGCAACAAGTCCTGGAATAGAAAGCATTCTTTGTCGTTCCCTATGTCTCTGAGCTGCAGCCTCTTCAGCATAAAGATCTTTGTTATCCTGCGGTAGAGGGACACAATTAACAAACCTTAGCGGTTGGACAAATACACTAAAAACACAAGTCTAACACATAACGATACACTTGTTGCGTCAAATAATCTAAGGGAAGCAAACCAAAACAACAACCAGCCATGATACATAGAACTCCATTAAGGAATTAGAATACCAGGCATGTTGCGAAATCAATGAAGTTACGTATTGAAAAGAACAGGTGCTTTCAATGAGAGAAGAGAATAATTATTTTAAAGAAAACAGTTTTCCTTCAGCTGTTTTTTCGGCTGGTACAAGGTTCTAAACGGTGAAAAGTTTGATTTCAAGAAATTCAAAAATGAAATTATGCAAAAGCTTGGACAAATTTAAATTATCACTTGTACCAGCTTCGTTTAGCAAAAAAATGATGCAGTAGTCAATATTCTATTGGCAAAAGTTCAAACCTCCCAATTGTGGTGCTGGTGAAATGAGGTAAAACATACAGTACTATATAAAGCATTACCTGAGCTGAAAATTCTTTTGACTGTACAAGAAAATCTCGAATGTGAGTTTTAAATATGGCAAGGTCATTTGTTGACTCAAAAAGTCCATTAACAAATTGCGTAACCTGCAAATTTCTTGCAATTAGTCTTCTATTCGGGGAAAGGGATTTATAATATTAGTTTTCTCCTCAATTACCTCTGAAGCAGTCATGTTTGGAAATGATGTGCTTAAAAGTTTTATTGTGAACTCACGTACAAAAGCTGCATTACTTGGGTAAGGATAAGGATTTGTAGCAGCATCCCAAAGAGGCTCCGTTAGGGAGCCAGAGTCAGCCTGATAAATGCCAGACTCTTCAATATAGCAAATTTTCACTGACTAATGAAACAAAAATAAAGGTACGATTTGAAACTGTACCAGACAGAACAAATGTTGAAGCACCAACACATGTAATTTGAACCCAGGTTTATGAAAAGTGTCTGTCAAGACAGCAAATATCTCTTGCTCAATTGTCAAAAAGTACGTCCGATAAAACTGATTACAGAACTCTGATACCTGTTTAATATATGCAAGTAGACATTAAACATTATCTATTTGAGAAAAGCAACGGAAAACTTGAGGGAGGATCAGAATCATCCAGAATAGGAAAGTGAGACAATAACAAACAAGAAAAACTAAGGAAAATAAAAGACCGGTTTGTTTGTGCTCAATTAGAAAAGTGTTTCTTTATTAAAATAAGTTTCTACTTCTTTAGGTCCAATTTGTTTATTAATTTGCAGTTTTCAAGTTTTCTTAAGGAAATTTGGGCCAGTTTGTTTAGCTTAAAACAAGCAGGAGTTTGCCATTAAACAGGTACTTAATTTTTTTTAAATAAGCACTACGAAACAGTGCTTCATCTTCTAAAATAAGTTATTTTTCTTAAAATTGCTTATTGTAGAAACCTGTATTTTAAGTATAAATAAATTGTTTAACAGCTTTGGAAATGAAGTGAGATATGGATTAAATAATAATCAAAGATCACCTGAAATTTCTTCAGCATCTCAAACAATAGGTTTAGCCCAGTCTCAGCGATATTCCTTTCTGTATGCCGAAATGCCCATATTATTGAATCCATAACAAGCTTCAGTTGCTGAAACAAATTACACACAACATCAGAAACCAAATACACTGCCACACAATTGTTCAGCGTAGGCAAAGTGCTAGGTAAGTAAAACCACCTGACTGGACAGGCAGATCAAAGCAGGGAAACAGTGAGTAGCTATGGCACGCAGTAATGAGAAGAACTTTAGCCGATGCTCTGGGTAGTCTTCAAAATTCTTTGTAATCATCTGTGTTCCAGAATAATTACAAATGTTGATATTTAGGTGCAGATATCCAATAATTATACACCATCACAATTGATAGAATATAACAGACAATGAATCAAAACCAGAACTTCTAAGCGATGTCAACTAGGGAAAATAAAGGTGGGTTGGCCATGCTGGAAGTCAATGTAAGGGTATTATGATCAACTATTGCAGTGTCCAATGCAGTTACCTAGACAAATAACCTAGACAATTACCTCCAGTGTGCACTGGAAAACAGCTTCAAATATGCGAGGGACATCTTCAACCATTGCAGCTTTATATCTGCAGAGAATATGAGCGATCTTAGCTTATTCTCTTTCTACAAGCTTATTTTGGCCATGGGTGGACATTATTAGATAATAAAAGAATATAAACGTAGAGTTCTGAGTGTTAACGCTCAATTAATTAACAAATAGAGAGAAGAATTGACATACTTGTTTACAACCGTGGCAAAAAGTGACAAGACCTCTGATTCTCTTGCATCAGGCACATTCCTAGCATAATCTCCAAGAACAGGATCCATCATTGGTGGTACAAAATGTTTTGCAATTTGTGGTTGATCCTCAGCCTTGTCCAAGAATGTATCAACCAGTTTAAGTGTTTCTCTCTTAACCGAACTGCATCAATAACAACAGTATCAAGGTTAACAGCAACCTCGTTAATACAAATTCAATGTTATATTAACCAAACCGACCGTAGAAGCTTAACATAGGATGTTCTAGAAGCAAAAGGTCCACCCTCTGCAATACTTTTCGATATAAGCTCACTATACATTCTGTTGCAGGTAAAAAACATATTAGTCATTATTAATGGGAGGATAAAAGAATCTAATCTGTATATTTGTTGCATAAAACAAAAATCCAGGTCAAAATAATATAAAAACATTTCAGTCAACAGAACATACCGGTACACATTCAACATGTCCAAAAAAATCAATGTGATCTGTGGTAGGAAATATGTTCCTAGAGAAGATGCAACACTTGTATTTGTCTGCAATTAGAAGAAATGTAAAGCACGAGGAGAAACCTAAACAACCGCTACAAACCATGACATAAATATTAATGGTTAGATATGTAATATATAACCATGCCCTTAAGGTTGGGCCATTTGGAATAATTGGTTCATGATACGATATTGAAAGTCTACAATACACTACCATACAAATAATAAGACCCAAGTAGTAAAGAGTTCGTTCTTTGCATCCCCATATATGAAGTAAAAAAATTGAATTTTAACAAAAGGTAAGAAAGCCCATGTGCATTGGCCTCGCTCAAATAATAAGACCCAAAAAGGCTTATGCTTTTATTAACGTACATGCATGTTAGAGAAGTAACATAAACCATTAATGAGGGTCCACCAAACAGCTAAGACTTTCAAAATAATAGTTATATGTCTAACAATTACACATCAACACTTGGTAGAAACTTAAGAAAAGACCAGGTGTTAAAACCCTGCCTAATCATCAAATAACTAGCAAGGTACAACATTATATTATAATGACTCCTATCATGTGCTCAGTACCAAAGTCATTAGATGTATTTTTTTATGAAAGTTTACTGAGAAGGAAGGTTGCCCTATTTCCAAGTAAAGGTAAGGCTAATCTACAAGTTTCACCAAAGGCTTATGGCTGTCCTTCTAATAAGCTATTCATGACGGTCCATTACCAGCAGCAGGAATTAAACCAAAAAACTTATGTTCAACTGCCAATAATGCACACATGAAGAGTACAAAATACAAAAATTCCAATTATGATCATTTACTAATAATGGAATGAACAGAATGTAAGATACGAAGAAATAATTCACCCATCAACAAAGAACAAAGACTTGTGTAGGAAATTCTAAATTTGGAAACAAAAGATCAAACAACAAATTAATCAAAGAACTTATTTTCAGATCCTTCCAAGCATGCAAAGTGGAATTCTCAGGAAATATAAAGTAGAATAAACAAAATTACTAAAATATTATACCTGTAATATATTTAGAACATTTCGGATCACATCTTGATCCTTCAGAAAATCAACATTTTGATGTGCCTTCCCAATAATTTCCATCCATCTCTACAAAAGAATGAGTAGGATGAGAATTCGTGCATGTAAATAACATTAAATAACATACGTACAGGAAATAACGTGGCTTCTTAATTAAACAGATAACCTGATTCGGCAGAACCATCAACTTTTGAAGATATTCATCTCTCTTCTGAACATCAGTCTCCGCTTGAATCATGTAACCAACCTACAATATTTAATCAATTAAAAACATACACATGCAAATATAAGCATATCACCTAAGATTATCAATCAACTTAAGAGAAAAATGGATACCGATTCATAGAACGAGTGTATTTGATGGGGTTCAAGATCCACAATTGTATTTGGAAGAGTAGTAAGAAGTTCAAAAACAAAGGGCCCATTTTCTCCAACCTGACATAATAACTAACATTATTAATATTATTCTTATTATACAAGTAGAAACGTAATATACTTGCTTTTGGGAGGATGACTGTTACCTGGGTGATAACAAATTTACGCTTGCACTTCTGAACTATTTTCAAAAATGTATCGCAGGCCATATCCTAAAATAAGTTAAACATGAACAAAATTACGAAAAATGAATTCTGAATGGTAAAAATATTCTACATGTAAAAGAATGTTTTAATCATTGAAGAATGCACAGTATTTAAATTAAATTTTAGCACTCAAAATTGGAATAAACTACTTGTTCAAAAGAAAAATGAAATAAGTTAGACGTAGGTAAAAACACAAAGCAAGGCATATAAGGATCAGAATAATCAAATCACACATTGAGTTAAATGCACCACTAATATAATCAAGTCTTAAAAGAAAAAAGAGAATAAGAACTAAATTGGAATATTAAAACTAAAAAATCTAATACTGATTTTTTAAGAAAACTTATTTATATAGGTTTGCTGACTGTAGTGTTGAAAGTTTAAGATAGACTTTTAGGGGCATCATATTAAACTATTAAATATGTTTGTAATAGGGGTTTATGACTCTGCAGCAAATTCTGTTTTATTGTAATCTGTGTGATTTAATATTTCTCTTCTGCATTGTCCAAGATATCAATTGATGTATAAATTTCAATTTTAAGTTATCTAACATAAACAAAGCTCCTACCATAAGAAAGACAAGCACAGCCAGGGTTTATTCCAAACAAGTCATGCAAATATCATCAGAGATGACATACATCTAAATGTGACAGAAAATAAAAACACAAATCAAAACCTGAACTCCAGGATGTGTCTCATGCATAAACTCAAACAACTTATTAACAACAGTTTTAAGAAACTTCCAGTGAGCTCTTAAAAACCGTGGATACTGCCCCACAACATACCTGTCAGAAGAAGAAACTGCACATTATTCAACAAAGGAGATGCATCAATAAAAACAAATAGCAAACGAATACACAAAATCACTTACATGATATTACTAGCAATAACAGCTTTGTTATCCTTTCCTTTTGTGATTTCACATAGGTTTAGTAAATCACGAATGACCATAACCAAAAATCTGTTTTCCTGCCACAGAATCAAGATGTGAGTTTTAACTTATTTTTCTTGAAATAACACAACCAACAAAAGAATCCAAAAGAAAAAACAAAGATATTTGCTAGGATACATGTGTAATCTAGCCTATTGGGCCTGCGCATTGTAATGGTCAGAGTACCTGCGCAGGAGCCAATTCTCCTAGATTAGAAAATCTAGCCTAATCAGCTAGACACATACAGCTACTAGGACTCAGTTGAGTTTTAATTAGCTGTCACATCTGTTTGCAACTGTACTGAAAATATCAATATCTGTGATTTTCTAATTTCATATCAGAATAAAAACGATAATCTAGGAATTATTTCAGTCAAATTATTCACACCATGAATACAACTAACATTACTCGGTTGGAAAATTATGTTATACATACATCAATTAAAAATATAAAAAAAATAATACAACATTGAGGATAAAAATATATTTATAATTAGGATATATCAGTTTAGAGTCCATATTACAAAACCAAAATTGATGTTGATATGTACCAACAATTGGGCTTAAATGGCTCTAGTCCTGTTACCATGTTTGTCAAACTCAAACTAGAGTGAAGAAGTAGGACAAGTTGAACTCAATTGTAATTTCCTTGCCTCCAATGACCTTATTACAACAATGATTTACCATGACTCAAATGATTTGAAGAAATTAACTCCTTTTTCAAATGTTTTAACTTCAATAACTTGCTTTTTATGCATTTATAAAAAAATGGGTCATTATTGTAGTTTTATGTTAAATTAGTTTAGTAATTGTGATTTGCTATTTTACTACATTATTTGAATTATTGTTGAGTAAATAGTATCATGTTAAGCATATATGTTATCAATAAGTTTTTAAGTAATATTCTTTTTCGATTATGATGGTAAACTCTGAAGAATTTCCATGCGAACTTCACTAGACAAATTTAGGGAAGCTACACAAGTTTATGTAAACGCTATAGGACTGTAGTTATCAACATCGACTTGGGGCTCTGCCATGCATCTTTTCCAGCATTGCATTTCACCCAGAACCCTTTCTCCCAGTCCTACATCTCTGTTTCTTCTCTATGAAGAGCAGTTCTGGTCTCATTTTGTGTCTTATGTTCTTTTATATTGCCTAAAAAATTAATGAGTTGGATTCTTTGGTTTCTTTATCTTCTCTACTGGGTCTTCTATTATAATCTTTTGGTGTTATGATATATTCATTGTTATTTTCTCATGCTTACCATATTTATAAAATAAATATTTAAAATTGTAACTGAATTTATTAACAAATTATTACTTATTTATATATCATTATCTTACTAGGAATTAAAAAAATATTTTGATAAGGACCATACGATCCCACAACTTTGAATCTTTCAATCTTCAGCCAATCTTAGTAGGATGACATTTTAACAACAGCAGAACAACGTATATTGGGTTGTTCACAATACCTGCTCTTCCATCATGGAACCAGATATAGATCCTATAGCCCAGCACAATGTGTTCAAATTGTTCCACGTCCAGTCCTCACCACTAAGTTGTTTACTTAACTTCCTCAACATCTGCAAATGACAATATAAAAGTTCACTACATCAAGTTCAGATCTTTGCCTAGGGACAAAAATGCATCAATTTTTCAATTACAAGTCAATATACGTAAATAACATTGATACAACGTTGATAAATCCTTGGGTTAATGAAGCACAGCCTTTTTTGCGCATGTACAATACCATCATCAAAGTTTAAATCTAACAACTCATGCAAACTGCCCAAACCCCTCAACAACTAGGGTGACCTTAATGGGTTTTAAAGTTGAACTTATTAATATTATCTTTGAACAAACACCAAATATAAATTGCATCCTAGTTTCTATCCGCGGATGAAAAAAAACGTTCATATTTGGAAAAAACAACGATCCACAAATTGTAATTCACATACCTGCTTTTCAGTATCATCATGGTCAAGATGTGACAAGTAAATAAGAGTCTCCCTCATAATCTGTATAATTGATTGAACTTTGACTAATCAGAATAGATGACAGAAACCTCTCAAATTTATTCTTTAATCATCCAAATAAAGTACAATATTCATTTGTTAACAGCTTCAAACACTTTCAGTATTATTACCTTGTATTGGACAAGAACAGCATTGTCCTTCATTGTTTCTCGCACTATATTCCCATTTTCATCTTCAACTATGAGAACCTCCTCTGGTTTCGCCATACGACAGATCATAAGCATTCTCAACTTTGACATGGGACCAGTATAAAGTTGCCGGCGCTGAAGAAGTTGTGAACCAATGCCATCAACCATACCAGGCACCTACTTGCCATTGAGAAAAATACAATCATGAACCATTCTTAGAATGATGAAAACAGTATATATAATGATCAAGAGAGGCATAAGGAAAATAATAAAATTTTAAAGTTGAACAAAAATACACATTTGAAAATGTTATAAATATTGCCATAATTGAAAACCATTTCAGACAATGTATACTAAAAAATAATGATTTTTAGGTTTAAACCAACTGATCCAAACTATATCTTGTAAATAAATATCTTAGATCTCATAACAGAGACTATAATAGGAATAACCTATGTTAGTGAACTGAAGAAAAAAAACACAAATAAACAATAACTGAAGAAGAGAAAGTACGGAGAAAAAATTTCCATATTTATTTATTACACCTAAGTTTACCAGATTTGATTTTATTAATTAGATTCCAATTACAGCATCGTACTTTATTAGCAAGAAAGAAGACATTTTATTCATTAGATTCCAATTAGATTTTATATTGATTTCTTGGGAAGATGGAATTCGCAAAAGGAATAGTACAAAAATAGAAATGGTTCTCTTAATTGCTTTAGAGTAGAGGAAATTGTTAAGACCAAGAAGAAAATTATGGGTAAAGGACAATACGAAATCAACTTTAAAAAAGAGATAAGTATAGAAACAAGGAATGGAAGATGCCAATGTTGTGAGCGATGTCCCAAACAAGTACCAAACAAACAAACAATGTTACAGCTAACAATACCAATATCAATTAATGTTAACACAAAAAAGGTCAGGAACATATCTTAACAATGCCAGCTCTTGATTTTAACAATCAAGATCAAGGTGTGAGAAAAATAAAAGACAGCACCTGAAGTCCAATCATGCTTGCTGCTGTTGCTGCCGGGTTCTCCAAACCATGGTGTGGCTCAAACAACTCTGCAACCAAGACATTCCAGTAGTCCAGACAGACCTGATATTTTTTGGAAAACAAGTACACATAAAATTCTTGTACATTTCAGAACACTATGTTAGGACACTTCCAATGGTAAGGAGGAAAAGAGGTCAGAGGTCTATCAGGAAAACTTGAGAACGAAAAAAAGTTTGAGCAATCACAACATAAGCATTCAAAGGGAAGCGATAAATGTTATCATAATACCTTAAAAACCTCAGTATCATCCACATATGAGATATTGATGAGATATTCAAGACCCAAAAGCAAGGCAGATATATTCTCTTGAGTGGATTCCAGAATTCGAATATGAACCTGCATACGCAGAAGGATATCACCACACAACTATTCTTGTTAATAAAAACTTGAACACTCAAAAAACAAACGGAAAATAAATACTTGAAATATACATAGAAAGAGAAAATATGAGAAGGAGTTGATGTACAGTAGAAAACTTAGGCACAACAGTTCATGATATGGAACATTCTTTCACTGGGTCACATTACATTTCATTAATATAAACATTCCTTGTAATCACAGATAACATAAAACTGAAAAAATAAACCTGCCTTGAAAAATGATGTGAGGAACAGTGCCACATTTTGTATAAATGCCTAAACAGGGGAAACTTGTCAGAGAGATGCTTCACAAGTAATTTAGTAGTAAACCAGGCTAGCTTATAGCCAAATTACAGAGACTTACTTGTTCCCCACTTGAACCATGTGCATATGCCTCAGGTATATTAGTTGTTGGCGGAAGTATGCTCTGCAGTAAACATAACACTACCCCAGAATCAACCAAAGAAACTATCACATGATCAAAGTAAAACAAAATAGATACAGGAATATGATGAAGCAAATGGGTAAATACAACTTGTAACAGAAAATTATTATTAAAACACACCTGCAACTGAACCATGAATATGTTATACATCTTAATATGAGCATCAAAGTAATTCCGAAATTGGAGGGCTGCAACCTGTGAATATTAAAAAATAGTGATTTCATCTTGAAAGTTTCAGCTAAAATCTTAAACACACAGAGGATGGAGCATACCTCAGTTAAGCATTGCAATGTCAGGTTCTGATATGCTGGAATTGGGAAAAATTTTAGCAGTGTCTCAAGCTGTAATGAACAAAAAGCCAAAAGATTTCAGAATTGCTCAATTGCAGATTTAGTTAAGCAGAAAACTGCACCTACCAATGGTGATTCAAATATATAGCCCAAAGGAATCCATGATAAGAAGGCATGCAATGTAGACAGTGTTGCACATATGAGCTCAGTTCTTTGGGACGCTGATAACACGTATAAGCACAATTCATGTATGAGTTGAAATTCACTGCAAACAGCCAGGTATAATTCTTAGCATTATGTAAGTAATCCTTCCTTCACAACTAAAATGAACTGGAGCTAAAAATCAGGAGCATAAAAAAATAGATAATTGATGTCCAGAATTGAGAAATCAGTTCCAACTATAATCTAACACAAAAAGAGAATGCCATCCCCGGTTACCTTTCGTGATCAATGTATTTGTGCAATTCCTTTCTACATAGTTTACCTCTCAGTATGTCAGAGTGACAATTATACTGTATAATGTGAGTTTGACTCTATATATATTTTCAGCAACAGAAGCTTATCTATTTCTCTACACAATTTAATAAAAATTTCACTTTATTTTGTATTTTCTAGACATTTCAATTCAGAATTCTCTATTTTGATTACTTTATTATTTCCTTATGTTTGTCAGGGCCTATCATAACAATATGTCCTTCCGTAACCAGAAAAACGCCATATCACCAAAGTAAAAGAAAACATGTTGTAGGATTTCCTATAAACAAAGTGGGTCACTATTACCTATTCAATGATTGTTTAAGCTCTTTTATCTTCTGCTGAGTCATCTCTCCTCTTGAAAAATCAAAAACCTCTTCACTCAAGAGCTGAAAGAACATTTTGTAATGTTACTCATTGATTAAAGGAACACTTTTTATGAGAAAAACGATATTTTTTATGAGAAAAACGATGAACATACCTTCAATATTGCCATACAATTCTCACAAATTGTTTCACTTGTTTTAGCTGCTGAAACAAGGTCCGGAATGAAGCTTCTCCATCTCACTGGCCATTCATGCTTCAAAATCTGTGCATGCAGGATTTATTTGAGAAAAACATTCATATGTAGTTAATCAAACAGAAAAAGAATGTGATCAAAGATTGCAACAGAATTATTAAGTGATCGGTAAAAGAAACCAACACATCCATTAGAAAAACAGAGGAAAACTCTAGAAAATGCATAAATTTTATCTAGAAAAATAAAATATGCACAGTATAACTGGATGAGAATAACATAAATAATTAATTGAGCAATATGACATAGGGATACCTGAACTAAAATAATATTGAGTTTGTTGACATACAATCGTTCTGTTCGAAATGACACTTCATTGCGTGATAGCTAAACAAAAAAGGGTTAGTTAAGAAGACAAAAGATGCAAAGAGACTAAAAGCATACAAATCAACACAAGTGTCACTAGCTACAGTCTCTGCATTTTGCAAATGTCGTTGATACCTGTACAATAACATCAGAGATGAAATTTTTCATTCCGTCTCGCTGTTCAGCAGGCAATGCATTCCATCTATATTTAATTACACCTTCTAGAACCTGTATATACAATAGAATTATAGTAACAAAGTGGAGAATTTGTTTGATACCAAATAATGTTGCTTCCATGGATCTATAAACCAGTTGAATGCAGAAGTCAGGGAAAAAAACAGTGTAAACATACACACATAATACACAAGTAAAAAAGTCAATAATTCCATCAACAAAACAACACCAAAATAGTAATTAGACCTCTAGGAAAGTAATTTTGGCTTGAAATACTTCCACTCAAATATTAATTAGTTATAACTGAAACAAAAATAATTATGTCCTTTAAAATAAGCATACTTCCAACTTCGATTATCACTAGTAAAGCTTCAATCTAGCACATACACCTTGATCCATACAAAAAAACATTATCTTCCTTACAGGCTATAACTGATGGTAAATTGCATAGTTATAAGTTACATGTATAATTGATGGTGGTAATTATTTAGCAAGGGTTACAAAATGACATTTGAAGCTAAAGCTATAAATCCCAAAGGGTGGGATGAAAGGGCTGACCCAAAAATGCCGTTACATCAAAGATAAATAATTTCATATATATAAATAAACGTATAAAAAAGGCCCAAAACTAAAGATATATTAAGAACCCACAGTCATAAATCATAATTCACAAACACAATCACCATAAATCTAAGGAATAACTAATTAGGCAAAAGCAATGGATGTCAAAGAACTCGAGGGGTTTAACATTTTGACACATAAGTTGATAGAATCAATTGAAAAATAAAAGGAGAAGATGATGCCATTACAGAAGAAAACAGAGAGGGGCTGCTAAAGGTATGTGTACAAGGACAGAGACGTGAACATACTCAAATGAGACCCGTCAATGGTTAAGAATACCAGCAGCCAACAAAGAACAATTTTGGAACAGTGTGTCATAATATGCCAAACTTGGCCAGAAACTACACCAGCAAGTAGGGTTGGCTCAGAGTTCAGAGCAGACATAACATAGATCAACTTTTCAAGTGTTTTTGTACTAATCATCAAAACAAAGTGTCTCAACCTATACTGCCAAAGGAAATCTCCAACTGTCAACAAAAAATGGAGTTGCTTAACTCCATTTTGATGGACCATATTATGCCATGACAACTTTAAGAATTTTAATAACATTTCCACTTCAACTCAACAACTATAAAAATGTGGCATGGGCTTTTAGAGTTTGGCATTGTCTTTGGAGTGTTGGATGTTGAAAATGTTTACAAATTTAAATGAAAGGAAAGATAATGAAATATTAAGTTCAATGAACATTGCCCCTGCGTGTAACTTCTATTAACTAGGCTAACCCATGACTATAATATCATTTTAAAAAGTGAATTTTAAGTCTAACTAAATCCTACTTAACAGGTTTGGAATGTGAAATTTGCACTTATATATATACTCTAAATTAGTTTCATCTTTAGTCAATGTGAACTTTCAACTGTAATCAACACAGAGATTCTTTTGCATCCCAATTTTCATTAAATTTTTTTAAAATTTTCATTAAAAAAATTATCTCTAGTCCCTTTTTTCTGGTTCCATACTAATAACTTCAACATTAGTTGGTCCCTGCATCTCACAATTTCCTTCATATTTTATTAATCATCATTGTTGCATGCAGTGGTTATATCTTTGTACTAAAATTCATGAAGTTGTTAAGCAACATTTATTATAAATGTTTTTTAATTGAGTATGCCAAGTAAGTTCTGAACATTCATTTGGGCATTGGAGTTTAACTTAAGGTCCTGTCTCCTGGAACTTAATTGTAGAACAACTCCACCAACTCCTGGAACTTAAAGTATGATTCTCTGTACAGGATGTTTACGTCTTACAAATGAAAAATAAACATCAGCTATTTACCCCACATTATCGATCATGAAACAAACTCACCTGCAAGGCAAAGAACTTTGTATTTAGGCTTTGAGTGTTCTGTAAAATATGCATAACTTGGAGCCACGTATCAGGATTATTTTGCAAATCGCGTAAAATCTGGTCAGCAGCAGTTCTCTGCATTATTATAAAGAATCATTACTCAAGCATCCAA
The DNA here is from genome assembly GCF_029865625.1 of Vigna umbellata. NCBI lineage: Eukaryota > Viridiplantae > Streptophyta > Magnoliopsida > Fabales > Fabaceae > Vigna > Vigna umbellata. Next base: position 10,256,252 of record NC_142174.1, on the reverse strand, counting down.
AAAGCAGGTATAAACAAGTAGAAAAAATTGACATGTTTCCTACATTGACAATGCTACCAAGAATTCCATTTTCCAAGTCCACCTTAGTGAACCAAGTCAGTGACTCTAGAAAGAATAATTACGAGAGGCCAAAGCAATTTAATAGTGAATGATTAAAAATAATAACTCCGTATACAGCTTGGCTAATGATAAACCCTAAGCGCGTAAGAGACTTCTGTTCGGAAACACTGTTCTCACTCATTGGGAGGCACGAAGAGACAATGAAAGCTAGAAGTTTGGAGAAGCCAAACGGTGAGTGAAGATGAAAAGAGAATGTCATAGTGAAGCAAGAAATAGGCAAATTGGAGAGAATGTTGAATAGTGGAGACGCAAGGGAAAGAACAAGAATGACGAAAAAGAAGAAGAAGCAACCTGTTCCTTGGATCCGGTACCATAGAAGGCAGCGACAGTGGCGTCGAGTAAAGGCACATCAATAGGTTGGGTTAAATCCCTGAGCTTCTCCGCGGCCATGGAGTAGTGTGCGATAAACCCTAGAATCTGAGACGAGAAGGAAATGGAAGATGAGAGAAAATATTGCTGTAAAAGATTTGATTTGATTTGAGAAAGGAGAAAGAGGGAGTTAGGGAGGGAGAGGGAGTTTGGACTTGGTACGTTATATATTGAGAGAGAACACATATGACAGCTTGAATTTGAAGCAGAGTTGGAAATTTCGAAACAAAATTATTATTAATTATTATCATTCTGTCTTCTTCTGTTATTTAGTTGCCACCTGTTTTTTTTAGATAAATGTAAACTTCAATACGAACTTCCATTTAATAGAACCCTAAATAGTGCCATTTTATCTTATTCTAAAACTAATGAAGTTTTAATTGTTTCTAAAATTATAACATTTTAAACTAAAATTTAAATTAAATCACAATTTAACACCGTGCGTTCAAACGGATAATTTTGTTTGTTTTATTTTTATATTTATTTATATCGTAATATAAGATGAAAAATAAAAATTAATATAGATGATTATTTTAATTAATCTTTTATTAAATTAAATATCATTGAAATATATAATATTTACTCATGTTATGTTAAAAATATTCATTTTATTTTAAATGAAATATAATGTATGAGTAAAGAATGTTAACTAAGTTCTTTTAATAATAATAATAATAATAGTAGTAATATTTATAATGAAAAAAATAAAACTATTATTAAAAGATCACATAAAATATCTTATTTTAATTTTAACAAAAATTTATCTATAGTTACTTATTTAGTTTTGTTATAAAAATTTATGGTGGCTACTTTTAACAAATTATTAATGATATATATTAATTATGCAAAAAATTAAAAATTACAATTTGTAATTAAAATGGTTATTAATTTCAAATGATACAAACTTTGCTATTTAAAGATGCAAACTATTTTCACATACAAAACCTTTAAAATTAAAAAAAAAATAGCTTCAAACATGCATAATGATTTAAACACTAAATAATAACATGCAATAAATGTACGTCATCATGAATGAAATATAGTCAATAATATTATTACAATTGACTGTATATAAAAAAAACTTGATTAATGAATATAAAAGAGAATAAAAAAGAAGATATTAATCAACAAATAGTTGTAAAAATCAATTTTTATTATTAATTGTTGCTGGTTTTAGACAACTAATATATTGATTATTACATGTTAAAGAAGCAATCATTATATTGTTATATCACAATCAATCATTAAACAGGGTTTGTAAGTGTCACGTCCAAAAAATTATCCACGTGACCCTCACATTTCATAAAAAATTAATCTCGTTGAATTGATTTAAAGACAAAAGTCTAATTAAGTCAAATTTTCAATATAAATGACTAAATTAACAAAACTTAAAAAACGGGATCAAACTGAAAAAACTTCTGATGGAGTTTAACCTTAAAAAATCATTGGCTACCAACACCACAGTCTAATCTACAATACATATTTCATCCTGTTTTAGAATAAAGCAAATATACAGGACAGGAGTTATTAGCAATCATAACCTTATATCAAAATGGTAGAAATACGACAGGAGTCATCAGCTATAAAATGGGGACAAATTAAAAGTTTCGACATGTTAAAGGATAATAAATTAATAAAACTGTTTGACATTAAAGCCAGAGTCCAAGTGGCATGGGAAACATAACAAATAAGCCAATTTAGAAAATAATTAACTTCTGTCAACAAATTTCATGGAAAAATTCCATGTCAGACGAGAAAATTCCTAACCTGGTTTTGGCAATATTCCAATGCACCTTCTTCATTCTGACATAATAACAGATTCAACTTCTAGCTGATCCAAACCCTATAGCTACCTGATAGCCTTTGGTTCATATTCTGTTGAACTCGAAACTCCACTCATTTTCCTGGTTTTCATGAACAAATGAAGTTGAAATCTGGAGAGAACTATTCAAAATTCAAAAATGAACAAGAATGGAATTCCACGCACACAATAGATATATGCGGGAAAGGAGAAACCTCAACTTGGGTTTCTCCAAATTAAAACCACAAAGAACTAATTAAATTAACCCAAAGGGAATTGAGTTTATCTACCAGTCAAAGCATAGATTACTCTTCTAATTTATCCAAAACCTCACCACTAGACCTATATAAAGCCAAACTCAATAACGAAAAACTACATAAATGAGAAAACAAAGAGGTATAAAGAAAAGAAAGAAAATCAATCTTCAAAGCACTAAAGAAAGAAAATCAATCTTCAAAGCAGTAAAGAAAGAAAATTAATCTTGAATGAATTATAGAAAGAAAATCAATCTTGAAAGCAGAGAACACCCAAATTAGCAGAAAAACTAGTATAGTGAATCTTCCTCTCTCTCCAAGCCTGTCTTTAGTAAAAACAATTTATGTCAAACTATCAACTAAAACAAATACATAAAGAAAAAAATTAAATCAACATTCAGACAAGAACAAGGTTCAAACATATATAATTGGGATAAAACTACAAATTTATCCAAAAAAACAGAGACGTATGAACAATGGTGAGGTTGGAGAACCTGAGAGTCTTATTCCGCTGTGAGGTTTGCAGTAGCGTTGACGACGAAGGTTTGTGAGATAGCCTCCGCGAAGATGAAGGTGACGGTTAGAATTGAGACTTAAGAAGCCTACAATGAGAGAGAATACGCAAAAATGGTTGAAGCGAGGGTGAATTTAAAATTCAGTCAAATTCTTATTTATAATAAGCAGAAGAGGAGAGAAGAAAAAACGCGGGAGAAAAAACAAGTATTCATATACAATTATAAATGCTATATTTTAAATATAAAATATGTCAATTATAAAACTATCTATTATAAAATAAATTATAGCAGTGTTTTGGAATCTCTATATTAAAAATGATACAATTAATACGTTTTTTTAGTGTTTTATGTATTTCAAAAAAAACATATATATATCTTTAAAATTATTTTTAAAACAATACATTAATATTATAAAATTTGAATAGAAATAATTTTCATGTTAAATGGTTTGTGTGAGATTAGAAGCAAGTTAGTAATAAAATTGATTATTCCTTTATCCTATTGTACAAATTTTCTCGTTAATTTAACTAAATTATTTTTTAAGTTAACTATATGGCTTTTATCTATTTTCTTTTACTTTTCACTCATTTCTTCCAATTTAAATAAACAATCTCCTTTTTTCTTTTTAATTCTTCTCATACTAAGCAAAAGTCCACTAAACTACTTGTTAGTGTTACATATATAATTTAGTTAATTGCGCGCGAATTGTAATGGTAAAGAATGACAAGAGTAAATGTGCTGGAGCCAATTCTATCAAGGCTTTTTCCTTTTGCATATTCAATATTACCATCTGCACCTCTATACTAATACCAAGATATTAAAATATTTTTCTTTACTCTATTATGCTACTGTAATATGAAAAGCATTTCTTTAATGTTCTCTCATAAAATAATTAAAAACTCATATCTCTTCCCACTCTCTCATTTTTTTTTTCTTTTATCTTATCAAGCAAAGTGAAACTTTAAACCGTGTCAAACACTCTTTTTTTTTTCAAATTTATTATTAAGTGTGTTCCTCATAAACTTGTATTAAACAATTCATTATGGACTTTGAAAAATAATATAATAATAATTAAATAAATAATTAATTATCTTTTGGAAAACTTAAACTTACATAATAGATTGGTATAGATAGTTAGTATAATAATTACTGATACCATTGTTGTTAGTGAAGGAAGAAAATAATCTTAATATAACAATTTTTAATTATTCTAATTTTCTTTTAATTCTATCTATTAAAAGATAAAACATTAATGTATATTTAATTAAATTGTAAGGAATCAGGTGTTAAATTTAGTAAGTAAAAACCATACGAGAAGAAAATTAATGACTATGTCTCATAAGTTATTAATTAGGCAACAAGGGCCCAAACCATGCATCAGATGTAAATTACAACCTCAATCATGTTTGAAATTGGTGCATAATAATAATAAAACAACAGAGTTTGGATGATGCTATATTGCGACACTATGGAGAACAACGGTCTCGATGGTAAGTCCTGGTCCAAAACCAAACAGAACACCCCATTCAAGTCCTTCACCTGTGGTTTTAAGTCCATTTTCAGCTGATTTTCTCCTCATCTCATCCAATATGAAAAGCACACATGCACTTGACATGTTCCCATAGTCACTCAACACATCTCTGGTGGCCTTCATCTTTTCTGGTTTCAGACCCAATTTTTGCTCAACTTGGTCAAGAATTGCAGGCCCACCAGGGTGTGCAATCCAGAAAATGGAGTTGTAATCAGAGATGTTTAATGGGTTGAAGGCCTCAAAAAGTGCTTTTCCAATGTTCTTTGAGACAATCCCGGGAACATCCTTAAGGAGGTGAAAGGTGAGTCCAACTTCACGAAGGTGCCCATCAATGGCACCCTCACTGTCTGGAGCAATGGTCTGTGCAGTCCAAACCAGCTCAAACAATGGCTTCTCAATCTGTGGAATTGGGTCAGAACCAACTATCACCGCAGCTGCTCCATCTCCAAAGAGTGCCTGTCCGACAAGACTGTCTAAGTGGGTGTCACTTGGGCCACGGAAGGTGACTGCAGTGATCTCAGAACACACGACAAGCACACGGGCACCCTTGTTGTTCTCGGCCAAATCCTTAGCCAATCGAAGAACCGTGCCTCCAGCAAAGCACCCCTGTTGGTACATCATGTACCTCTTCACATAGGGACGAAGTCCGAGGAGTTTGGTGAGCTGGTAATCAGCACCAGGCATGTCCACGCCACTGGTGGTGCAAAAGATCAAGTGTGTAATCTTTGACTTTGGTTGTCCCCACTCCTTAATGGCCTTCACCGCAGCCTCTTTCCCGAGCTTTGGTACCTCTACCACCACTATGTCTTGCCTCGCATCCAAAGAAGGTGCCATGTAGGCACACATGTTCGGATTCTCCTTCAGGACCTCCTCCGTCACGTGCATGTATCTCTTCTTGATCATAGACTTGTCGCCTGGAATATCGTAAACCAATTATTAGCTCTATTGAACAACATAAATCATCAAACATCGTATGGAAGTGAAGAGACTGTACATATATTGATTGAACAAGTAACTTACACATGCGCTGAAACTTCTCCTTGAGGTCGGTCATGTGTTCACTGTTTGTGATTCTGAAGTAATAGTCGGGATAAGTGCTCTGGTCAACACAGTTGGGTGGAGTTGCAGTTCCGATGGCAAGGATGTTTGCTGGGCCTTCTGCCCTTTGAGCCTGACGGATCTCCGACACACTCACCATCTTCCTTTCCTTTCCTTTGATAATAATAGAAGTGGCGGGTGATGTTGGTGATAACTTGGTTGCTGAAGTTGTCTGGTTGAAGATGTGAGAGGAGTTAGGTTTTTATATGTAATGTATGCAAGGGTGGATAGTAAGTGGGTAGGTGAGCACCACGTGCCGTCTTACGTTGCAAACCTATATTTTCCATACTGTCTACCCTGTCTGCCTGATAGGTTGTTAGAGTCTGGTAGCATGTTTTTGAAGACCATCTCTACCCACGTTTAACTGGTTCATTCATTCTTAACTTTACTAACGTGATATTTTATGCTTCTCTACCCTATGAAATTATTTTATCACTTGCGTTTGAGTTTCTAACTATTCGAGAGTCAAACTTGGTAGCGCAGCAAGATAGTCTGCCACTTGCATCGGTAGGTGGACTGTTGAGTCATAATCAACGGCCACAACCAAATGAAATTCATATCTACGAGCAGCACTGCGCCACGTCATTGGGCATATCCAGTTTTTTTATTGCACACCACAGACATATATTTTATTGTATATGTTCTACATGGTTACATGGTTGGTCATGGTCAAGCATAATTGAGTTGTATAAAGTCATAGAAAATTTGGCCACTGAATATTTTAATTAAATTTCAAAGTGAGGAGTTGATTCTTGAACGGTCAAGGTAACGGAGCTACCTACCCATTTTTGTACCAAAGAAGCATTTCATGCTCCTTTATTTTTATACAATAAGTTTTACATAATGTTTTTGTATATGTTTGTTCATGTTACTCAAGTATAAGACAATGTTCTTCTTATCTAATAAATAAGAATCATACTTGTGAGAAGTAACTTTATTATGGGGTGATAATTAGTTAAATATTGCAAGTGGTTTGATCAGTATTCCAATAATAATAATAATAATAAGTTAATTGAAATTTGTATTATTGAAATATATTAATATATAGAATTACTTTTGAAAATTATTTAGTTATATTATTATAATTGTTGGGTTATACTTACACATTTATAACTTTATCACATACCTATGCATTGTGCATTTGGATTTGAATATATGATGTACATTCAATTTACTTTGTGTTTCTTTAAAGTTTTCATATCTTTGAATAAAGATATTTGTTTTGCTGATGTGGTTTGACTTTAAGGTTGACAGCCTAGTAAGTTACTTTTACCACTTTAGTTGCTATATGTTTATTTTTGTTATTTAATATAATTCTGAAATATCTATGTTTTGACATGTCTCAACAAAGAAAATACAAATACAGAGAAAAAAAATGCACTGAAAGTTGTCAACTTGCTAAGATATTTTTAGAATGACGTCTTATTTGTCAATTTACAATAAAATTGAAACAACATAGTTTTTTCCTAAATTTAGATTAACTTAGGATTTTTATTATGTTTTGTCTCCTTTGAAGGTATTAAGTATTGCTTTATTATCTTCAAATATGTATGGAAAAATTTAATAATTACAAAGTTATTGATGGTTAGTCGGAATGTCAAATTATATGTATCCATTACAAGTATGGTTTCTTACAAATGTGTCAAAAAATCTGTATCAATAATATTAATTTGTAATTAAAATAAATAAAGTGTATTTGTAAGTTAGGAATATGAAATAAAATATACTCATTTGAAACTACATATCATATTTGTTATATATCCACCAATGCTCATATCCGAACATACACAATTAATTTTACAATAACTAAAAGTGCAAATTAATTTTCTTTAAACTTTTATAATTATATATTAGAATCACAAATACAATTATTCTTTAAAATTTGACGAAAAATTAAAAAAAAAATACAAGTAATAAAGAAATGAGATAAGATGATTTTAGATCTCCACACTATGGAGAACAACAGTCTCGATGGTCAGTCCAGGACCAAAACCGAACAACACACCCCATTCAAGTCCTTCACCCGTGGTTTTGAGTCCATTTTCAGCTGATTTTCTCCTCATCTCATCTAAGATGAATAGCACACATGCACTTGACATGTTCCCATAATCACTCAGCACATCTCTAGTGGCCTTCATCTTTTCTGGTTTCAGACCCAACTTTTGCTCAACTTGGTCAAGAATTGCAGGCCCACCAGGGTGTGCAATCCAGAATATGGAGTTGTAATCAGAGATGTTCAATGGGTTGAAGGCCTCAGAAAGTGCCTTCCCAATGTTCTTTGAGACAATCCCGGGAACATCCTTAAGGAGGTGAAAGGTGAGTCCAACTTCACGAAGGTGGCCATCAATAGCACCTTCGCTGTCAGGAGCAATGGTCTGTGCAGTCCAAACAAGCTCAAACAATGGCTTCTCAATCTGTGGAATTGGGTCAGAACCAACTATCACAGCAGCTGCTCCGTCTCCAAAGAGTGCCTGTCCGACAAGACTGTCCAAGTGGGTGTCACTTGGGCCACGGAAGGTGACTGCAGTGATCTCAGAACACACGACAAGCACACGGGCACCCTTGTTGTTCTCGGCCAAATCCTTAGCCAATCGAAGAACCGTGCCTCCAGCAAAAGCATCCCTGTTGGTACATCATGTACCTCTTCACATAGGGGCGAAGTCCGAGGAGTTTGGTGAGCTGGTAATCAGCACCAGGCATGTCCACGCCACTGGTGGTGCAAAAGATCAAGTGTGTAATCTTTGACTTTGGCTGCCCCCACTCTTTTATGGCCTTCACTGCAGCCTCTTTCCCTAGCTTTGGTACCTCTACCACCACTATGTCCTGCCTGGCATCCAAAGAAGGTGCCATGTAAGCACACATGTTGGGATTCTCCTTCAGGACCTCCTCTGTCACGTGCATGTATCTCTTCTTGATCATAGACTTGTCGCCTGGAACATCGTAAACAAATTATTAGTTCTATTGAACAACAGAAATCATCGAACATCGTATGAAAGTGAGAAGACTATAAATATATTGATTGAACAAGTAACTTACACATGCGCTGAAACTTCTCCTTGAGGTCGGTCATGTGTTCACTGTTTGTGATTCTGAAATAAGTAGTCGGGATAGGTGCTCTGATCAACACAATTAGGTGGAGTTGCAGTTCCGATGGCAAGGATGGTTGCTGGGCCTTCTGCCCTTTGAGCCTGACGGATCTCCGACACAGTCACCATCTTCCTTTGGTTTGCTTTGAAGTGGGCGGTGATGTTGGTGATGGTATTTGGACAGGAAGTGACAGCACTGGATGGATAGAAGTGAGCAAGTAGAAGAAGGGCTTTCTGTTTGGTTGCTGAAGTTGTGTTTGATGATGATGGGTTTGCGTTTTATATGGATTGTAAATGGGTAGGTGCATGTTCATCAGCAATTGCTATCTTACGTTGTAGTCTACCATGTTTGAGTTTGGTGGCATATTTTAGAAGACCATCTCTACCTCCTTTAACTCATTCATTTGTTTTTTAATTGACTAATCAATACTTGGTGATATTTTACACGTGTGTGGAACTTGGTTGTGGAGTGGATGTCTCAATTATTCTACTACCATGAATTGACTAATAGCGGTTTATAAACTGTATGAGATATTAATTAATTAGCATCGATATTTTATCTATGTTGATTAAAAGGATTTGTAATAGGGTGTTTGAATTTTAGTGTTTTGAGAAAGAAAACTAAAGAAATAATTGAATTGAAAACTATTCCTAAATAAAAAATAAACACAGTTTTTGTATGGTAGTACTTTTGTAAGGTTAATTATAAACGGTGGTGGCAGAGATAGGTAGGTTGCATGTGACAAATGGTGGTGATATTATTTTCAAAACAAATAAAAATAATAATAATGATTACTTTTTGGTTTAAACTTTAAAATAACAATGCAATGCTAATTAAATAAAAGATGACTAATTACTGCTATTATGCTTGGTCAAGGTTCCATGAACCCATAAGAGAATGTGACCACTCAATATTTTAAATTAAAACCAAAGTGATGTGGTTCATTTTTCCATGGTCAACTTAATGGAGCTACCTACCCATTCTAGTTTGTTTGGTGTTCTTCTATTTTAACAATAAGTATCAGATAACATTATTTCAGTGCATACTTGTTTTTATTAAAAATAATATTTTTGTATATGCTATATGTTACTGGAATATCTTATTCGAATTTTATGTCAACAAGTATCAGTGATGTTAGACATCATCCAATTTCGTTGTGATAATAAATAATAATATACTTTTACATATTTAATACAGTTATTTGGTTTAAAAACATATATATATAGAAAAGGAATATTTTTTTGTTTATATTTCTTTTCCAAATTTACTTTTTATATAAAAGTGCTTTTAATTAAAATAATTATTTTATTAATTTTAACATTTCTTTAAATAAACCACTTTTCTTATTTGACTTTTCTTTAAACTTAATATTTTTTAATTATAAAACTACCCATAAATTAAATAAAAAGCTATTCACAAATTTATAAAAATAATTTATATTTAATCTCATAATAATAAGTAATTTTATTATTTTTTATTATCATAAAAAAAGTGAAAACACATCCATGTGTTTTCACTATTATATTATAAAAAAAATTTAGAAGGTAGTTATAAAACATTAAAATTTGTTTCTTCTGATACAATTCCTTTATATAAAATTATTATTTTCTTTTTTAATATTTTGAACAAACTTTCACAATATTATGACACAACTGTTTAGTGTTTGTATATATTCAAGAAATTTATTGAGTTGTGATTATTTTAGAAAATTTCTAATATTATTCTTATTAATTATAATTATGTAATTATATTGAATTTTAATTATGTATATTCTGTTTTTAGTTTTATAATTGTATAGTACCATTTCATTTCATAAATTGTTTGAAAGGTTTTATATTTATATATATATATATATATATATATATATATATATATATATTCAATATGTATAATTAAAAATAAGTGAAAATCATTTTAAATAATATCATCCGTTTTTTTTTTAATAAAAGTTAAAATATTCATGAACTTCAATCTTTTAAATTTCTTTTGTAGTATATTGCAAAGAACATGAAGGGAACTTTCTCAGTTTCACTTCTATTTTGTTGTAACATTTTAAAAACATTATGAAGATAGATAAATAAATAAAATACTAAAATAGGCAAGTATGCTCATAAATGACTTAAAAAAAATGTCTCTGTTTATCAATGATTTAAATTTTAACTTAAATATAGTACAAAAAGTCGGGGATGCCAAATTATAAAGAAGTTTCGTCCACTTATTATAATTTCCTCCACTTCCACTGTCAGTCACGGTTCATCTGAAAACTCTTCAGTTTTTTTTTTTTTGCATTACCATTATTATAATTTTAAAAAAAGAAAAACATTGTTTCTCAATGATGAATAGATAAAAAAATACATACATTATATTTCTTTTAAATACAAGCATTAACTTACTTGTTAAGGTTAATGTTTATATTTTGTCTAATTGAAAAAGTTGTTGGTTTTTGTATAATTTTACCAGAAAAAATTATGGATAAAATTATAATTTTTTTTATAACATATAACTACTCAAACGCTATATATTTAATAGACTTGCTGAGTTGAAGTAAAAACTCAAATCATAGATATATCTTTTCTAATTTTAGAATATATTAAAAAGTACATTCTCTCTAATTTTGAAGTCATGTTCAAGGGGACAAAGAAACACAATAATTTTTTATTTCAGCATTATAAATACAATTATTACTTTGAGAAAAAAAGTTAAAGCTAAAATCTTTCAGGGGTAAAACACCCGAGGAAATAATAGAGTTTGTTGACGGTGTTATATTGCGACACTGTGGAGAACAACGGTCTCGATGGTAAGTCCTGGTCCAAAACCGAACAAGACACCCCATTCAAGTCCTTCACCAGTGGTTTTGAGTCCATTTTCAGCTGATTTCCTCCTCATTTCATCCAATATGAATAGCACACATGCACTTGACATGTTCCCATAGTCACTCAGCACATCTCTAGTGGCCTTCATCTTTTCTGGTTTCAGACCCAACTTTTGTTCAACTTGGTCAAGAATTGCAGGCCCACCAGGGTGTGCAATCCAGAATATGGAGTTGTAATCAGAGATGTTCAATGGGTTGAAGGCCTCAGAAAGTGCCTTCCCAATGTTCTTTGAGACAATCCCGGGAACATCCTTAAGGAGGTGAAAGGTGAGTCCAACTTCACGAAGGTGCCCATCAATGGCACCCTCACTGTCTGGAGCAATGGTCTGTGCAGTCCAAACCAGCTCAAACAATGGTTTCTCAATCTGTGGAATTGGGTCAGAACCGACTATCACAGCAGCTGCTCCGTCTCCAAAGAGTGCCTGTCCGACAAGACTGTCTAAGTGGGTGTCACTTGGGCCACGGAAGGTGACTGCAGTGATCTCAGAACACACGACAAGAACACGGGCACCCTTATTGTTCTCGGCCAAATCCTTCGCCAATCGAAGAACCGTGCCTCCAGCAAAGCACCCCTGTTGGTACATCATGTACCTCTTCACATAGGGGCGAAGTCCGAGGAGTTTGGTGAGCTGGTAATCAGCACCAGGCATGTCCACACCACTGGTCGTGCAAAAGATCAAGTGAGTAATCTTTGACTTTGGCTGCCCCCACTCCTTTATGGCCTTCACTGCAGCCTCTTTCCCGAGCTTTGGTACCTCTACCACCACTATGTCCTGCCTGGCATCCAAAGAAGGTGCCATGTAAGCACACATGTTAGGATTTTCCTTCAGGACCTCCTCCGTCACGTGCATGTATCTCTTCTTGATCATAGACTTGTCGCCTGGAACATCGTAAACAATTTATTAGCTTGATTCAACAACAGACATCATCAAACATCGTGTGAAAGTGAAAAGACTATAAATATATTGATTCAATAACTTACACATGCGCTGGAACTTCTCCTTGAGGTCGGTCATGTGCTCGCTGTTTGTGATTCTGAAGTAGTAGTCGGGATAGGTGCTCTGATCAACACAGTTAGGTGGAGTTGCAGTTCCAATGGCAAGGATGGTTGCTGGGCCTTCTGCCCTTTGAGCTTGGCGGATCTCCGAAACACTCACCATCTTTCCTTTGCCGGTGATGTTGATGATGGAATTTGGACAGCAAGTGACAGGACTATGATAGAACTCACTAAGTCACAATGCTTGTTGCTCTAAGTTGTGTGTTTGAAGATGGTGGAGGAGTTATAGTTTTATAGGCACGCAAGGGTAGCTGAGCATCACGTGCATTTGCAATAGCGAGCCATCAGTATGTTGGAAACAAACGGCATCAGTTTGGTAGCACGTTTTAGAAGACCATCTGTCCCCATTTGTCAATTACCTAATTGGCTATATTATTTGGCTTTTCCTCCTTATTAAAATCACAACGTTTTTATTTCGAACATTTTGTGTTTTTGACGTTTGAGTCAACCTTGGTTGGGCAGCTGGAAAGGTTGCCAATTGTATTGGTAGGTAGCCTCCTAAATTGCATCAACTGCCACAGCCAAATCAAACTTAAATCTACGGGTAGAGTTGCGCCACGTCATTGGGTATGACTACAGAGTTTTTGGATCTCACACCGGTTCTCTTCATTCATTTTATCCATAATCCCAACCGAATATTTTAACTTAAATTTGAAAGAGGGAATATGATTATTGAACGGTCAAAGATTTCTTTCTTTCTATATTAGCATTGAACAGTCAAGGTCGTGGAGCTACTTACTCATTTTTCTACTTGTATAGCTTGATGTTCCTTTATTTATATACAATAAGTTTTAGATAACATTATCTTATACTTTTTTTTATCTTACTTGACTGTTTATGCAGAAGGACAGGCATGAAAAGTTGATACCAATTTGGAGCAATTTCAGCTATTCATCTTTAAATTCATTTATGATTTGTCGAAATGGTTTGTTATCGTATAATTTCATATAATTTTTAGATAAAATTTCATATAATTTTTTTTAACAAAATTCTAAATCTTCCTTAACAGTAAACATTACAATTGTTTGAGAAGAAAGTTACCTTCTTTGTTGGAAGTCCAATATCCTTTAAATCATTCAATTATATAAGGAAATTGATTGACATAAATGCAAAAAAAAAAAAAAAATATTAACAATAATTAGATATGTAAATCCATTTAACCAAGCTAGCCTACAAACAGAGTTTAAAAATTTAGAAGGGAAAGGACAAACAATTTTTTCAAAGGTCGGAGAGATTCTTCTTAAAATTAAGTATTAAATTATTTGTTTTCTCCCCAATTCTCGATAAGAGAAAAAGGTTAATTGATTTTAATATCAAACTTAAAGAATATCATACTAAGGATTTGATGAAAGTGAAATATTTATGGCTTCGCTTTTTATAATTTCTCCCTATTTGTATGCAAATTGCATTGGAGAGAGCGGAAGGTGAACTACTGGCGTTCACAATAATATTCATTTTATTTCTAAACAATTTTATTCCTAAAAAAATTGTATCTCTAAGAAAATCAAGTATTGGTGAAAGTTATCAATCACATGTATAGAAACACAAATATAGACTTGAACAATATAACTTTGTAATTAAAATAAATAAATTATATTTGTAAGTTAATAACGTGATATCGGTTAACATACAATACATTTTGTTTCAATTTTCTTTCTTCCTCTATTTTATAAAAATCTTTTATAAATTTTTTTGTAATCCTTTTGCTTAAAAACAAATGAATAATAAGTGCTTTTCCTCTTCTTGTCTCACTTTTTTTTCTTTTCTCTTATCCTTTACATGTGCGTTTTAGGTTCATGTTGTCTTCTTCGATACTTTTATGCAAATCATTAAGGACCTATTTTGTCATGTGCCAAAATTCTTATTATGGTATTAGAATTCTTTTTTATTAGTTAGATGTTAGAAGTCCCACATCGATTAGAGATAAGACTAATTCATAGTTTATAAGTGGATGCAAAATTGACTCTACAAACCGGTTTTGTGGGGTTGAATTAAGCTTAAAGATCACTTCTAACATGGTATCAGAGTTATGATTAGAATTTATCACATTTTCATATATTTTGTGGATATGTATATATTAAGGAATATTGTGATGTAATTAAATTATCGAGATTTGATCACATATATTATTAATATAAAAAAATTTACTCTAATAAATATATATTAAAATATCTCCTAACCACTTTATGATTGCCTCGTATTTGTTTGCTTGTAAAATTTATTCATTTTCATATAATTATTTTTGGACAAAATTGTATACTTTTTCATACAACCGTTTTAAGTCAAAATTGGAAACTCTCGGTGAAACACATTTATTCAAGCTTTTAATGTATTCTATAATAATAGTTTCTTATATTTTCCATTTTTAGATTATTTAATAGAACTTTAATGATTACTTAGCTTATAAACAGATTAAATATGTTTTTAGTTGTTATTCAACTGATGGTAAGCAATAAAGACTATATGAGTTTACATATCTAATATTTTCCATTGCAATAATTTTGTTAAATATGGGAAATATTTTAAAAGAAAATATACTTTGAGAAAAGGAGGTAAAATTCTCCCAAACAATTGTCATTTAGTGAGTTTTTTTTGTGTGTGTTTCATTACGATGGTTATTAGTGTAAAAAATTATTATAAACGTGTTTACTTATGTAGATTAATAAAATTATTAAAAATGAACTTGAACATCTCTTGATTCATTAATGTGTATGAATGTGAACTTAAATGGTTGAATTTGTACAAATTTATGAATTATAGGTATCCTGTTAACATTACAAGTAATGGTTTACTACAACTGTGTCAAGAAATCTCTATCAATAATATAACTTGGTAATTAAAATAAATAAATTGTATTTGTAAGTTAACAGTATGAAATAAAATATAGTAATTTGAAAACTAGATATGATGTTTGTTAACGTTATAGCCACATTAATGCTCATATTTGAACTTACACAATTAATTTTACAATTATTAAAAGTGCAAATTAATTTTCTTAAAACTTTTATAATTGTATATTAATATCACAGATACAATTATTCTTTAAACTCGGACGAAAAAATTAAAAAAAAAAATCATGTAAGTAATAAGGAAATGAGATAGGATGATTTTATATCTCCACACTATGGAGAACAACTGTCTCAATGGTAAGTCCAGGTCCAAAACCAAACAAGACACCCCATTCAAGTCCTTCACCTGTTGTTTTGAGTCCATTTTCAGCTGATTTTCCTCCTCATCTCATCCAATATGAATAAGCACACATGCACTTGACATGTTCCCATAGTCACTCAGCACATCTCTAGTGGCCTTCATCTTTTCTGGTTTCAGACCCAACTTTTGCTCAACTTGGTCAAGAATTGCAGGCCCACCAGGGTGTGCAATCCAGAAGATAGAGTTGTAATCAGAGATGTTCAATGGGTTGAAGGCCTCAGAAAGTGCCTTCCCAATGTTCTTTGAGACAATCCCGGGAACATCCTTAAGGAGGTGAAAGGTGAGTCCAACTTCACGAAGGTGTCCATCAATAGCACCTTCGCTGTCTGGAGCAATGGTCTGTGCAGTCCAAACAAGTTCAAACAATGGTTTCTCAATCTGTGGAATTGGATCAGAACCAACGATCACCGCAGCTGCTCCATCTCCAAAGAGTGCCTGTCCGACAAGACTGTCCAAGTGGGTGTCACTTGGGCCACGGAAGGTGACTGCAGTGATCTCAGAACACACGACAAGCACACGGGCACCCTTGTTGTTCTCGGCCAAATCCTTAGCCAATCGAAGAACCGTGCCTCCAGCAAAGCATCCCTGTTGGTACATCATGTACCTCTTCACATAGGGCCGAAGTCCGAGGAGTTTGGTGAGCTGGTAATCAGCACCAGGCATGTCCACGCCACTGGTGGTGCAAAAGATCAAGTGAGTAATCTTTGACTTTGGCTGCCCCCACTCCTTTATAGCCTTCACTGCAGCCTCTTTTCCTAGTTTTGGTACCTCTACGACCACTATGTCTTGCCTGGCATCCAAAGAAGGTGCCATGTAAGCACACATGTTGGGATTCTCCTTCAGGACCTCCTCCGTCACGTGCATGTATCTCTTCTTGATCATAGACTTGTCGCCTGGAACATCGTAAACCAATTATTAGCTTGATTCAAACATCGTGTGAAAGTGAAATGACTATAAATATATTGATTCAATTACTTACACATGCGTTGGAACTTTTCCTTGAGGTCGGTCATGTGCTCGCTGTTTGTGATTTTGAAGTAGTAGTCGGGATAGGTGCTCTGATCAACACAGTTTGGTGGGGTTGCAGTTCCGATGGCAAGGATGGTTGCTGGGCCTTCTGCCCTTTGAGCCTGACGGATCTCCGACACAGTGACCATCTTCCTTTGGTTTGCTTTGAAGTATAGAAGTAATAATAGAAGTGGGCGGTGATGGTATTTGGACACGAAGTGAAAGAGCAAGTAGAAGGGGTTTCTGTTTGGTTGCAGAAGTTGTGTTTGAAGATGATGGAAGAAGAGTTTGCATTTTATACGTAAGAAAGGGTGGATTGAAAATGGGTAGGTGAGCATCACGTGCATCAGCAATTGCTATCTTACGTTGGCACGAGGTAGCGGAGGAAGATATTGGAGCAATGGTGTTGGTAGGCTGGATTTGAAGTAATATGAACGGCCACGATGCAATGCAAATTAAATAAAAGATCACTAATTATTGTTATTATTGTTCTATTGTATATTTTCAACTTTGTTACACGGTTAGTCGTGGTCAAGCAACATTAAGTTCGATGAACCCATAATAGAATGTGTCCGCTCAATTATTTTGAATTAAAATTCAAAGTGATTAGTTCATCTTGCACGGTCAACCTAATGGCGCTATCTACCCATTTTCTACCAAAGAAGCATTTTTAATATATATATATATATACACACACATTTTTTAAAACCGGTTCACTTGTGTTTCTCGTGTCTCTGAAAGTCAGAAGCACACGAAGAACTGAGATGAAGTTATACGGTGGCTGATCAACTAGCCTACAGAGAACATATGGGATTGATTATATTATGTTAGGTATTAATCGGAAACCTTTTTTCTGTTTGCAAGTTTATAAGATTTATGTTAAAATGTCTAAAACATACTTAAATTTAAGATTATTAAATAAGATTATTAAATTTAAGATGGTGACGAGAACAAAAATAAGGGAAGGTAAATTATTAACTTGCTGTATTTTGTGTTAGGATTATAATATTTTTTAAAACTATTTTTGTTATAATGATATAGAATAATTTCTCTACCCTAAATTAAAAATATTATAATTTACGTTTTTAATTTGAAAACATAGATGCATTTTGTTTTTAAAAAATATATACAGTAAAATGAAATACATTTACTGAAATCAGTGGCCCTGTTGAGATTAATTAACATGCACACCTAGGTTACTTTAATTACATATAATTATATAATAACATAAAAAACTAAAAATAATAACCTAAAGTTTATTTTACTTGTCCATTTTAAAATAATTTGATTTTTGTATATTAAATTGTGAATGATAATGATGTAAGATTATGATTCTTCAATATACTAGTTTAAAAAACCAATTGATTGTTGTAAATTTGGAATAGAATAATGTAAGGTTGTAAATTAAAACGTGATAATAAAAAAGCATAATATAAAAATTAAGATCCATGTAAGATTTAGTTGGTTAATTTAATTATCCAGTATTGTATACTACATGTGCTTTAATTGATAAACAGTTATGTAATATCATATATTAAATACTATTTTGTTGAAATCAATATTTTTAATCAATATCGTAGAAAAAGTCGTGTAGTTTTTTTTTATTAAATTTCATAATTAACCTATATAAATAAAAAGGCATTTAAAAAAAATCAGACCAGATTTCCTTAAGTTTTATTTTAAGTTCAAGCTTTACATAGTTAGAAGAGAAAATCTCACTAAAATTTGATAACCGAGTAATACACATTTGATATCAGAGTTTCATTCATGGGCTGAAATTGTAATGCTTTAGAAACATTTATTTTCATCGGTAAAACAAGGCTCTCGTCTGGAATAAAAATCCCTGCTTTAATAGGAAAACAATAGACCTCACATTGATGAGACATCCCCACTTTAAAGGGGAAACAATATGCCTCAATAAATCCAAATTTTCTGATCAAAAGATGTTTGTTTAAAGCTAATATAAGCGTACAATCCACAAAAGAAGAAAAAAAAAAAGCCAAAATAAATCATTTTTAAGGGCACTAAGCATTTACAAGATTAGTATCAATAGCAGATTTCACGTTAGAGCCATGCTGTGATTTCTGTGTTCTCTTCTTCCTATATCTACATTTGACAGTCTCCTTCTGGCATCAAACAGAAATAAACAGCCAACTTACGCTTTTCCATCTTGAATCTCCTCAGTATAAGCACGTCCAGATTCAGACGAGGAAATGACACTCTTGCCTCTGCTATCTGATGACGATGTGCCCTCATCTACACTTCTGTCAGACCTTGTCTTCTGCAGAATCTCGAGCTGATTTTGCAGAATCTGTGGGGTGACGGGGGGATTTGTGTTACAACTATTAATTTCATCTTTCATTAAAATAATGAAAACATAATCTTTATTAAACAATTTAATTACATGGTGATCGAAACCATGCACTGACCACATTGATGCAATGCAAACTATCTACATGCATTCATTCGTTACTCTCAGTGCTTACAAGAACCTAATTCTGGTGAAACTTATTTTTAAAACAATAATATCAGTAAATGCCCCATTTTGGTGGAGCAGAATCTAGTATGCATGCGGGACAAGGACTATTCATTTGGTGCTCACACCATAACTGTCAAACGTGACCTTTCTTATTTAGGTAAACCCAAGATGACATACCACTTACTGTCCTGGTAAAGAGAAAAGAGAACACATCATACCTGAATCTGGCATTGAAGGAGTTTTCTATATGCTTCCAGATGGGAGCTTGGGATATTTGGATCATTTTCAAACCCCTTTCCATAATTGACAAGGGCTGCATTTGGTTGGGAGGGTAGAAGATGGAAGTATTGCATTGGAGGATAAGATTCATTTGTTGGTCCACCAGTGGTAAGAAACCAACTCTGTGTTTGTTCGCCGGAAGTCTGCCCTCCACTACTGTCTTTATTAGTAGATTCAGCCACCGGAGGATGGAGAGTGTACCCAGGAGAACTGTCAGTTTAAGAACAGGCCATATCAATTAAACATTTTTAGATTAGTTCAACATTATCAATTTTTAATGAGATCACAAAATTGGTACTTTGTCTTGTTAATCAGTCATCTTATAGCAAACGAACGAGGAACAATAATCAGTAAAAAATGTGATACAACAAACTTCATTGAGGACAATATGATTATTAAACAAATCAGATCCGGAAATACAATTTCTTATGCCAGTGAAGCACTATATTCAAACACATTTAGACAATAATTGTACATATCACACTTCTATATCAAAGCATAAACTCCATTTTAAGCGTCTCTATTTTAAAAAATCAGACCAATATTCAATTGGATTCACGCACAAACCAAACTATTAAGGGCGTGCTTGACTATCATTCTTGAAATAGTTTTGTTTTCAAGACTGTGGGTGACTATTTTTTATCCAATTATTTCGTAAACATGTTCTCCATGGTCTGTTTTTTAGAGCATAAAATTAAGAACTCATCTTAGTTATTTTCATTTTCTTGTTTTCTTCAAACTGATTTTCCCGAGTTCTCTGCTCTCACTTCAAACTAGTCACTTTGGGAATAACATGGAATTTTGAAAGAAGTCAGAATTCGTATTCCATACTCAAACCGTAGCTTTGTCAAAGCAGAACAAAGTGGTCCATGTCCCAGTCTCTCATTCAAAGAATAGCAACATAACAACCATTTTTCCCATTATTGGGGTCAATTAAATGATAAAAAGCGGCACCATTATCATGCCATGTCAAACTAAAAATTCAGAGCAGCCATTTAGGTCAATGCAAGGAATGGCTTACCCAAAAGATTTCAGGCTTTAAAACCCCGCATTCCTTCTAAGTGGAATTAATTCACCTTGCAACTTAATATACAATTTTTAGTATGGAGGAGAATACAATACATTGGTTAAATTCTTATGTTAAAAAACCAAAGAATTGAATTGGGGGAGATTTCGAAAATAAAGTTTAGAAATATATATCAACATACCAAACAAGTTTTGAAGATTATATTCAATATTTTGAGGCATCAGTGTTGGAAGCCTCGTCACCTACTGGGGAGCAACCAATAGGATAGTTTTTGAGTATTTTGTAAGATGTGAAATACAGAGTTAGAACTCACAATCCCAAAGAGGATAAATGGTGCAATAGATTTAGAAAGGGATGTCAAAGAGGAGTTGACGACTGAGGAATTTGTGGTTTTTCACCCCCAACGTATTGGTGTGGTTCAACAAAACTATTGAAGGCCATGGTTCTGCTAGGAGTAACACTCTCAATATTGGTTGAAATTAAGATTTGGGAGTCCCACATCTTATTTGATGAACCCCACCCATAACTTGATAGTTCCGAAAATTTTAGAGTTTTAGAGTGTTGCTAGAAACCCTCGTATTATTAATAACGAGTAAAATACACAGCACATATGACTTATTGCCTAATTGTCCAAGCAGAAATGCCATACCATGCAAAAGAATTTGCAGAAGGGTACACATAAGACTTCTCATATATGGAAGCAGCAGAAGCAGCAGCTTGGAG
The DNA here is from genome assembly GCF_029865625.1 of Vigna umbellata. Taxonomy (NCBI): domain Eukaryota; kingdom Viridiplantae; phylum Streptophyta; class Magnoliopsida; order Fabales; family Fabaceae; genus Vigna; species Vigna umbellata. The sequence goes on along the minus strand of NC_142174.1, from coordinate 10,234,822 downwards.
TCTGGCTCGATGTCTACTCAAATTATCCGTAGCCTCATTTTGAGCTGAGCTTTCACCGCCTGTCCCAGCTCCTGTTCAAGGTGAAAATAAACAACATTAAATAATAGACAAACACACATGCAGAGTCACAATGTTTACAATTACAGGTGTTACTATGCTTATTCAATTTTACAGATATTACATTCAAAATATTTTAAGAGAAAAAAAATATAAAGAATGCAATGATGATGAAAAAATTTACACTATCATCCAATCACAAACCACATGTACGATACATTTTTTGACTTTGATAATAACTACTTTAAAAGCCATACTAAATATGAGTTCTAATTGGTTGACAGTGTACATACCATGACACTAATTTTAAATGGTCTAAATTGTATTGGACTCAGGCAGGCAACATAACCACACAAAATTAAAAGAAAACAGGGTTTTAAAAGTTAACTATTATGAGTAAAACTATATAATAGGATCTTTAGGAGCTTCATACGAAACATTAATGAGGAAGTCTTCACAGGGTAATAAAAAAGAAATTACACATTGCAAAAGTAAACGGTAAAATTAAAATCATTGTAAAAACTATGTTGGAGGGTGCAGATAGAAAAAGTATGCTTCCGACTCTAGTTTTCCATTTTGGGTTCCAAACACACTGTACCTCTGGAAATAAGATCAGTTCATTTCTGACATCAAGTACATCACTAAAATGTTTAACAATAGTGAGTGATTACCTTGCCGTTGACCATCAGCCTGTGATCCTTGCGGCCCTACAGCTGCAGTTGTTCCATTTTCTGGTGGTACAACCAAGGCTCTGCAGGTGGGGCATGTATGCTGCCGCTCCAGCCATGATCGGAGACAATGAACATGAAAAAGATGTCCACATATAAGTTTCTTGGCTGTAGTCATCTCTTCACGACAGATAATGCAGGTTGCATCACTTCTGCACAGTCATTTAAATTATTATATTTAATATACACAAATACTAAATTAATAAAAGAGATGTCACCAGGTATAACTCACGCATTAAGCTCCTCAGGGGTTGCATCTGGAAATCGATCATTCATATTTGAAGTGATTTTACGATAACGTATGTAATCTGCAACACGGACTTTGAAGTTCCTAAACGTCTCATACAGCTCCCGTATAAGGTGCAAGGGAATACCATAGTTTCTAATAGATCAACTAAAAGTTAGTATAGAGAAAATATAACCAGTGAAAGTTAATTGGATAATCTAACCAAAATAGCATGACCAGGAAAAGCAAATAAATCAAATGTATACATGTTAATGAAACAGAAACTATTAGTATCATTGTCAATTATGATTGAATCTGTTTCTAAGTGCAGTCCAATGGCTAAATGCTCGTGCCAATGAGAGGCATACAAATACACAGACTGTAACTAATGACTTGTGCAGTGCATGCATATGAAGACAGCTACAAATAAATGTATAAAAGAGTTGATTGACCACTTACACAAAAATTACAAGAAAGAAGCACATATACATAGACAAGTGAAGCAAGTCCCTAATGAGTTCCAGGTAAAAAGTGAAGACTGGTTTCTTTTCCCATTGTCCCTCCATAAGCATGTCACTAACATAGAAAATATACTTTACAAAAATTGACACGGTGGTGGTTGCCAGTATCATGTACCTGAGATAGAAACAAATAATCTGTCAGATAAACACCCAAATTTTTAACATTTTAAAAGAATTATATATATGGCCTCTCACCAATCCTTAGTTATCTTTGTCAAACAAGAAATTTGATTATTAAAAATTAAACCAAAATGTGAACTTTCCTATATCAACATGGACTAAATGGATTTACGCACGACTGAAGCAAATCGAAGTCAAACAGAAAAAACTAAACAAACAACATTCTCAAATTCATGACTTATCTTATCAAACTAGAAGTTCAGCAGCAGTACTCGAAAAAGGAAGAAGAAAGCTTACTCGAAACAAAAGAATAGTGAAACTGAAGCCTGCCAGGTTTCTATCAGATGCTTCAAAGAACTATATAAGAAAAGGCTGTCTAAGAGAAGAAGGAACCCCATAAAAGATACAATTCGAACATGCGACAACATGGGCACCGAAGGAGTGGTCTCGATGTACTCGACTCTCTTCTGAGCCAACCAATGCAAAGCCTTAATCAACAACAATGCCGTGACCATCGCAAGAAATGTGACAGAGAAGTCTTGCCTAAAAATGGTGATTGCAAAGAGGATTTCCATGACTTCCCTCCACGATTGCTCGTTTAGCCTCTCAACCTCCGCCTCACGGAGGGAACCCAAGAAAATCTTCTTGGTTAATTGCCATAGAATACACATAAAGACCAAACCCATGTTGAGAAGAAGCACCAAGCTGATCTTGGAAGTTGAGAGATACACCATTGCCGGATAAAATTGACCCCTACTGTTAAATGCATGATATATAATAGCCAGAGTTGCAATGAAACTGAGACCAGCGTAAGTTTTCAGCTTCATGATTTCTTCTCTGCATAAAGCCAATGTAAAGATTGAATCAACATCTGAAAACCCAAGTTATCAATTGCCCACGTAATTAATTTAATCTGCCCTACATATAATGCATTTGGGATGAAACAGAACAATCAAACATGAAAGCTATAAGGATTGAGAAAGGGCATGTTGAAAATGAAACCCCAATCCAAGATAAGCCCTAACTTGGAATCAGATCAACGAAACTTTAAAGAAATTGGATGAAAAAACAAAAGAAAAAACGAAAATGGAATCGCAGAAGAAGAAAGAAGGTACCTGTTGGAATGGAAGGGTCTGAATTGGAAGGAAAAAACAATCGTTCTTCTAAGTTCTTCCTTTTCGTTCTTGCACAGAACTTCCAAGATTTTGTTTTAATATTAAATATTAAATAAAATTTAGAAGCAATGTTGAAACAAAATGATGTAACCGTATCCAATCATCTTTTGCCATCTGTCCTTCTTGAAGATTTTAATTTTTTGACTGCATCTAGTAGTTTTGTGTTTGCATTAGACAATTTTTTTTATTTTGAAATCATTATTTTTAATCTTTATAAAAAGTATAATTTAAATTTTAACTTCCATCATATTTTCAAATCTTAAAGTCAATAATTTAGACATTTAAAATAAAATAATAAAAATAAATAGCATAAATTTTAAGAACTAATCTTTTAAGACATTATACCTAACATAATAGGTATTGTTGGGATTAGAGATAAAAAATAATGATTTTTATGTTAAAACTAAAAAATATATTTATTTCACGTAAACTCAAAACACATTTAAATCAGCAATAGATCTTTCTTTTTAACATAAGCTCAAAATTTGTAAATAGACTACTTTTTTATTTTTTAAAATAAGATATTTCAATGACTTTGGAAAAGTTGTAGTTCGGGATTATATTTTTGAATGACTTTATTTAGCATTATACATACTTTTCTTTAAAGAAAACAACTTATTTTCATTTTAAACGAGAGAAAACACGCTACATACATACATGCACATATAATTATAAAAATAAATTTAAATAATTTTTACAATGTAACTTTTAATTTTAATTCTTTTTTATTATAAATAGTTTTTTTAATTTAACAGAATAGTTAAATTTTAGCAAGAAAAATAAATTCAAATAAAAGAATATTAATTTTAAAAAATCATTTAAAATGTAAAATAAATAAAATAATATTTTAATTCTAAAAAAAATTAAAGAATAATTATATTATAATGCGGATAAAAAATAAATAAATTATTTTAAAATAACTTTTGAACAAATTTACCAAACTAGAAAACTTATTTAATTACAATCAGTATTATATATAAGTAAAACAAGGTAACCTTGACTGAAAACAGATAAAAGTATGTTTATTTTTCTTGAACTTAAAACATTTTTAAATCCAATGTGTTTTTTTTTCTCAGACAAGCTAAAATCTTTTAAATAGTTTTTTTATACAAAATAAAATAATTCTATGGTTTTCAAAAATCTGAATTTATTTTTTTAATTACATGTTTAGTTTTATACATAATTTGTTTGGCTTAAAAACTAAATTTTATTTTAAATTCAAACAAATAATTCTAAATAATTTTTTTTATTAATTCACTGTATTAGAAAATCTAAATTGTAGGATGACATTGGACAAACAGATTGTTCCACTAGATGTCCTAACTTAAATTTTTAAAATTTGACAATATTAACACAACACATTGTGTTTTTCATATAAATAGCTTGTTTTTTTAGTGTTTTTTCTTTAATTCATCCAAAAATTACTTAGTCATTCCCTTTTTTTACTTATATTTTAGTCTGATCCAAAGTCAAATATATTTTCAACATACTTATACTTATAAATTATAAATATTATTTATTTTAAAAATAAACTAATAAATTAATTATTTTATTAATTTAATTAAATAAAAATATTACACGTATTTTACATGTTAAAATAGAAAAAGATTATAATATTTTCTTTTTATGTAAAATGCGAACCAGACAACAAACTTGCGGTTATACGTTATACAGATAAAAGAAATTAACCTTTATTTTTTATATTAATAAAATTATATAATATTAATTATTAAAAAGATTATATTTTCAAACATAACTAACATAATATCTTTCCTCTCAAATCAATTAATCTCTATTTCATTTTTTTAATATATATTTTTACACAAAGAATTTATTTTCATTCAACATTTTTTTCATCATCTCTACTAAACAATAATAATAATAAATATTTATTTTTCCTTCTATCTAGACTCTAGATTATTTATAGCTTCTCTTTCTTAACCGTGATTTATATGTTATTTGTATTTGGTGTTACCAAACGCAGCCTTAGCAATTGTCCAAAAGGAGGAAGAAGAGCGACATGGCGTCGGTGGTGAAGAATGTTCTGAAATCGATCAGAGAAAAGGGTTTCGGTACTTTCCTCAGAGAGCTTAAGGATGAAGGCTACCTGTTTGTTCCTTTCTCTTTCGATTTTAGTATTCCATAATTTCTCACTTCCAATTCTGATCATATGGTTCCATATTTCTGTTCTTCAACCGATTTTGTCCCCTTCTTATTAATTTGCGGCTGCCTTTCGATTTCTCTTTCTCTGGAAAATGTAATTTAGGAGATGAAATGAAACTGAGATTTGATTTAATAGCTTTTTGTTAATTTAGTGTTGCGGTTGTCAAAGGAACTTTGTAGTGCATTTATGTTTTACACTGTTTAGGGTTCCTTTGATTCCGTGAACAATGTAGATGCCTTTGTGGTGTGCTGATATTTTTTCCGTTATGATTTGAATTTTCAGGAGATGCCTTCCGGATGGAAATCTCTTGTAAGTCAATTGCTTTTCTTGATATCTTTTCATTTTTCATTCCAATTCCCACTCTCTATGAATGCCAAATTATGACTTCTCATTTGATGATTGGATGTCTTTCACTGTGTTTTGGGTCGCTGCCTTTCCTAATGCTTCATGAATATATAAAGTGTAGAAAGACATAGTAGAGTACTGGGTGCAATTGAAGGAGCATTTCCTATCATTCAGGGTGGACTATGAGAAGGACAAGCGTGTGTCAAAAAACATATACACATTAGCCTTGTATCTTCAAATGTCCCTCTTAGATATAGACGGTTTCACTCTAGGTCGAGTTGAGTGGGCTGTATTGTTCATTGCAATTAGATTTAGATTTATTTTAATTGTATGTGGCTTCTTGCAAAATGATGTATGTCCTCTTTGTATTGGAACTTTTCTCCATGAGATCTTAACTCCCTTCTGGTACTAATATTTCTCCTCTTCCAATCTAATTACGTTTTTAATTTTATGCAGGCAAACCAAGATCCACAATATTGGGGCAACGCTTGTTGGTGTTGATAAATTCGGTAACAAGTATTATGAGAAGCTTGGAGACACACAGTATGGTAAGTGTGTTTCTCATTCTACACGTATGTGTGGTTTATCCAGCAAATTACACTTGACTAAAAACAGCAAATATAACCTATCTACATGGAAATCTAGCATTAACATTCTCACTATTAACATATTTAACAGGAAATTGATAATGTGAAATGTTTTGGCTTTTCAAATGCTTTTGTTAGGCCTCTTATAATTTATAAGAGGAGAACTAGAAATTAGGTTCTGAATTAGGATTGAATTGTTCTAGCCGTTATTAAACAGTTAGCGGTTTTTTATTCTGTTGTAGCAGTTCTTTTCATGGGCAAGCATAACTGCCTCTAGGTGGTTATTGATCAGGGGAGAAAAATAGAGGATATGGGACAAAACGAGAGAGGAGGGAAGATAGAAGATGGTTAGGCAGGGAGAGGCCAAGCTCTCAACAAATCTTGGGGGGACCTCTCGTTTAATTTCACTACGTTCTAGTGTAGTTGGTAACTGAGTATCACTTTCGTTGAATAAAGTTCAGTTCATCTTTTTATACCAGTTGGTTTCTATCAGCTTCCTCACAACAGTTGCTTAAGGGTAGAATACTATGATATGAATGTATTTGCTTAAGGGTAAAAAGCTAAATCTAATTTTTCTTACTTTTATTTGTTTGAATGTATTTTCTGCACTGATGGTGAACGTTCAGTGTGCTTTTGACGTGTATAAATTTTATATTTATTGATTGATATGTTACTTATGAGCTATCTGTTATCATTGTTGATGCCAATTTTGTTAATGTCGTGTTATTTTAATCTTCTGACTCTTCGTATTTTTTTCTGTCTTTTAATTAATGATTTATTGTATGCTATGTTATTATATAAACTTGCAAGTGAGTTAAGATTCAAACTTTGATTTTCAGTAATGTGTTTGGATAGGAAATTTTAAGAAGGGAATGCAGATTTAAGGGGGCAATTAAGTTTTTTACCCCGAAGTCCTCATTTGGTTTGGGTATTTAATTTTAAGGTTTTAGCAAAGTTTTTCATTCTTTAAAATGAGGAATTTGAAATTTTAGGTTATGACTATAGATGGAATGCTGATCACCAAAAAAAAAAAGTCGATAGATGGAATTTTAAAATTCCTTAGATCTCTGTCTCTATTCTGTTATGAAGTACCTAGTGCTAGCTTGTAATCCGTTTCTGCTTCTGTAAATAAAACACTTATTTTCGAGAGAAATTATCAGCCTTCTGCATTCTTGTTTATCCTTTCTACAATCACTTTCAGTTGTCAACGTTCCGCTGGTTTTTCTTCATCCTTGCATTTGATATCTTTCGGAGCCTCTTTCAAACCATCTTTCTGTAATTATTTTCATCCAATAGATTGTTTTTTCTGGATTTGGGTGAAGTGGATGGATGATTCAAGGGCAATGTCCGTAAGTTTCGGTAAAAGTCAGCTATATCTTGCAGCACTAGGGGATTATTGCCTTTTAAATTTGGAAATGCTTTCTTTTACCCACATTTTAAATTATTCTAAATTTGGAAATTCTTTATCCAAACATGAGGTAAAATCCATGTTTGACATAATATCGAATTTGTTGATGTCATGATTTTTCCTACTATTTGGCAGGAAGACACAGGTGGGTTGAATATGCAGAGAAAAGTAGGTATAATGCCTCCCAGGTTCCGCCTGAATGGCATGGCTGGCTCCACTTCATAACTGATCACACAGGAGATGAGGTAATTCTTTTCTTTTCCTATTTCCTTGTTTTGTGAATGCCACATGGTGCGAAAATCTGAGGCCCCATGAAAATTGTTGAGGTAGTGATAATAATAAAAATAATAATAATAATTGTTGCAGCTTCTTCTACTGAAACCGAAAAGGTATGGTGTTGAACACAAAGAAAATTTGTCTGGAGAAGGTGAACAGTATATCTATCATTCGAAGGGACATGCCCTTAATCCAGGGCAGAGAGACTGGACCAGGTACCAACCATGGGAGTCCAAGGCCTGAACCGTCAATATGGGGCAGCTCAGTTGCAGATGTCCTGGATGTTTGTTTTTTTAATTCTCAAGAATTTTTTTTGCCTTAAGTTAATGAGGTGGAAAGCTGCTTTTTCCTTTTTTAACAATTAACAATAAAACGAATTATTAGTGTTGAAAACAGACAAAGTCGCATTGAACTTCAAAATCTTTTAGTATAATGTATGCGATCGTGTTAAAAAAGGATATGCTCTTATTTGCAACGATATTTTGCCTAGTCTATTATTTGTACGTGTATTATTTTAATTAACCTGTCTGATCCAGAGATTGTAGTTACTTGTTCTTTATCTGAAGGATAATTATCGGCTAATTTATCTCAGTAAAATTATATTTTCAAAATATTTGATCTATCACGTATATACATCATAATATTGTGGGTCAAGTGATTAAATATTTCATTATTTAGAGTTATGTAGTCTTATATTCTGGTGCATCTTGGCTCCGAGTCCAAGGACTTCTATGCACAAACAACTCGTCACTTGTCATATTCTGTATTGTCTTATTTTTACGCTTTCGTATAATTATGTTTTCTTAAATATATATTGATTTCTATTTTTTACTATAAAAATCCACTTCAAAATTAAAAGAGTATAAAGAAATGCGATATAAAATTAAAAATGCAGTAATTTTTAATTAAATTTTTATAATAATTGAAACGTACTCTACTGATGATGAAATTAAATGTAACTCATTTAAATTATTAATTTAAAATATGTGAAGAAATAAGCTTAATATATTTTAAGCTAACAAATAAGAATGATTTTTAATGATATATACACCAATATTTAATATATTAAATTAACTTAACCTGAATGGGGAAGACACTTAACAATCGTTTTTTAAGGGTCCCCATAAATATTGCTCTTCAATGTTAAACTGGTGACGCACAAAATGCTTAATAGACATTGCAAATATGTGTCGCTTCATTTGATATTACTGTGTACATATAAAGTATTGGAATCTTTGCATTTAACAATAAAAGAAGGAAAAAACGTATTAATATCAAAGAAAATTTATATTTAACAATAAATTAAAGAAAAACGTATTAATATTAAAGAAATTTTACTGTGTTAAATTGTATTTGTTATTGGATAGGTAACTGATTACCACGCAAGAGACTTCACTCTCTGTCTCCCCTCCTTTATTTCTTCAAAACAAGCCGCCAAAATAAGATGTCAGAAGGCCAAATTTAACAAATTGCTTGGATATTATTTGAATGGTGCTAAATGACAATTTAACACAAAAAGTTAACAAATAGAAGTTAAGAGATAAATTGTCAAACCTTCACTCTGTCATTTTTCATTCTACGATCACTGTTCAATTCACCACTTCTCAGGTTAATAAATTGTAATTAGTGAATGATCGTTATACACACAAATTATGTTATATCGCACCAAATTGAATGCAGTAGACTGAATAATATATATCTGTCATCCCAATGAATGACGACTTAGTTGTTTCTGTAACTACTATACTGTATCAATTCTTAGAGTTACCGGCAAAACATAACAAAATTTAGCTGTTAGGAGTTCGCTAAAAAAATAGGCATCCAAGTGTATTCACCAGCAGCAATAAAATCAGCGTAACGAATATGCAACTGATACATTAATATTATGATTTTGCGTTTAAAAAGATACACCTTGAAATACAACTTAAGAGATTGTCTTCAATCTTCGCATACTTCGTCATTATCTCCTATACATGCCTGAATGTTGAAGTGTTCTACAATACTCTAATATGGTTGGGGAGTTCGTTACCTGTTCCCAGATCTTGGCAGAGTTCTTTAACCATTCCCGCTCTGAGACTGATCTCGTGAAAGATGGTGACTTCATGGATAAAATCTGACATGAGAAAACATATCACGTCTCTTAAATTTTGTTTATTATTAAAACTAAAGGGTCTACAAGAAAGGAAGAAATATAACAGCATCAACTAGCAAAGTAAAGAAACTTGACAAATCCTGTACTGTAGTACTTTTAAGAGAGAGAGAGAGAGAGAGAGAGAGAGAGAGAGAGAGAGAACCTGATCACGCAATTTCCATAGGGCAGAAACGTAACTTTCATGTTGAGCTCTTGGATTTTCATCTTTCTTCTTTAGAGGGATCGCATACAACTTTATTAAGTTAGATTCCATTTGGCTGCCACGAACTGTAGAAGATAAAGCATGCTCTTCAGGTTTGTTTCCAATGTGTTGTCTCACAAAAGAAGATGGTCTGAAATATTGCATGAGTGCCTTTTTCAACTGCACAAAATTATTAGGAGTAAAGTCTTGATCCTGCAACCTATAAAAATAAAAAATAAAAGACCGATGAGTGCTTCACTATCAGCAAACTGTTCCAACAAAGGAAAGGAAGTGGATACAAGAAATAACTGTGACAAACGCACCCTAAAATTACATTTTTGTAGATGGAGAATATATTTAAGTCAGTCAAATTTTCTTATATTTTCAAACAGTCAATGAGACACATGCAGTAGGAGACACAGAGCTTGACTTTAAAGGATACTTGAAGAAATGTAAAGAGAAAAAAAAATAAAACTCTAGCCAAGATGAAATATGTCAAACAAGTCAACCATTCATTAATTCTCATTCACCAGTTCCCTCTAGGTCAAGGCTTGGCTTGTCTTTTTCAGGAACCCTCCTTTGTTTATCATGATTTTAGACTTCATTATTGTGGCTGCATACAGTAACTATAAGATTCATTATGCTAATAATTTCCTGCCAATATGTTGATGCAGAATGATGTTTCTTACTTCGTGTGTACAAACACAGGGGTGGCCACGTATTCTTCATGTTCAAGATGTCTATCTTTCTCAAGCACTGAACTAGAGCTTTGCGATAGGGATGATGCCATCAAGGACGGGTCTGAAATGCCATGCTTCAACAAATCAATCTACACTATTCAAATACAGCATGTCAGTTTTCAATATATCAGTAGTCTTTAGAGTGTAAATTACCAAAACTATAAAGTGTCTGCACATGATGTTCAAAGACTTTCAAATAAAAATAAACAAGGATGCCTAAAACAAATTTGTTATCAATCAGCAACATCACGTACTTTCCCTTAAAATTGACTGTAATCTTAAATCTACAAAAACACAAATCTGACTAGAGATTAATCAAGTCACATGTTTGAAAAGCATAAAAAAATTGAGAGTTATAGTCATTTTGTTAGCAGCAGCAAATAATAGCCAATTGCTTCCACAACACAAAATACTTACAACACACTATGCGATTGCAACTATTCACCAAAATGATCATTTTATACATAATGGATGGTATAAAGCAACTTGATTTTATATAGTGTAGGCCAGACAGTGAATATTTTCGTGTAAGTAACAATAATGGATGGAATCAACAGGCACTACTGTGTTTCAAATGACTACTTAATTTGCATAAACACAAAAAAGGTTATTGAGTTATTGAACGGGACATGAAGCATCTACAAATACAACACACATACCGTCAACATCAATTGCCACATGCTATCATCACGAACTCCCTCTGACACCACCAGCACAATATGACATATGGATGCTAGAAGAACAGCAAGCTAAAAAGATTCCTTGCAGCAACCCAACAAACATAAGAAGATATAGGAACGGTTCAAGGAAACACCAACCACTATTAAGCTAGGAATAAATAGTATTTCTCCTGAGAATGTATTCTCTAATTGGAAGCTACTCTTACCTGAATACCCATAAGTTCATGAGCCAATTCAGCCGGCATGGTTTCTCCACCTAGCACTGAAATTGTTGAAGAGCCATCTGGTCTCATCATCTCAGCTAAAACAGAAGCACTGAATACAGGCTACAGGTGAAAAAAAAGAAGAAAAAAAAAACTCAATGCCACAAAAATTAAGGGGAAAAAGGGGAACAGTGAAAGCAATAGAAGAGAAACAAAGCCATAAATGAAAAATGAAGCACACCAATGAATGAGTACAATAAAACATAAAAAAAGGAAACAAAATTGAAGATATTATAGGCAGTAGTACCTGGGTATCGAGAAGAATAATGCGTTCAGTTGAAATCCTTGGTTCAACGCCCGTGGAACAATGCCTTGCCATAGCTCTAGTTTCTTCAGACTGTAAGGCAAAAGGTGGTAGCATCCCTGCAGGCTTATAGATCAAAAGTTAAAGAAACTAAGCTTTCTGTTCATTGTAAAATGAAGTTAATGTATTAGTTAAAATCATTTATGCCCTCAACTTTTGTCCATTGTAGAAATTCTTCCATATTAACTTCTCCTAAACTAAGGTCTATATGCTGTTTCAACTTACAGAAGAAGTTTTAAGTAATTTACTATCTCATTTTCTTCATTTACGAGTGCTTATGAAAATCATCCAAAGAGGACATAAATTACATAGTGCGAATAAACTGACCAGGGGAACTTGAATCAAAACCATAAAGTTCATTCATAATAGTGGACTTTCCCACTCCAGGTGGCCCAATCACTCCAATCACAGTAAAGTCCGTATTCTCAGTCAAAAACTGCAACATTTTCAAAATACAATGGTAATCACGGTCAGTCTACTTCAGGCGCCCATAAACGTCTAACCTAATTGTAAACATTTGGCGGTAAAAAGAAAAACAGAGAGGTAAAGAGAGATTTAGGTTAGTACTGGGAGAAAGCGATCGATATGGAAATCCCAGGAATCGGAGAGAAGGTTGAGGGACGCGACGGAAGGGAGACGAGAACGGTGCTGAACGGAATCGTCATCGCCGGCGCCTCCACGGCCGAATTTACCGGCAACGGGAGCTCCGGTGACGATTCCCGGCTTTGCTAGAAGGATTTTTGGAGAAGGAAAAGGTTCAGAACCCGCCATTGTTTGGTTTGGGCGAGTGAGCGTGAAATTCGAAATTGAGTCATGTTATCGAATAATAATGGGCTCTTTTGCAAACTTCTCTACACATTTTTTTACGAGTTTTTGACAAAAATATTTTTATATGAAAATAATTTATTTTTTTGTATCTTCATGAGAATTTATCGAGATAAATAATAAATCTTAGTTTTCATCTGTATGACTTATCTGAATATATATATATTCAACTAAAACTTATTTTTGGATACCTGTCTATGAATCTTTTTTTCCAAATTTCTGACTCTACAACTCTGATTCATTAATTCGTTACGCATGAACATAAAAACAAAATAATATTTTTTTATATTCTATTTATAAAACTAAATAACGCAACTGATATATATTGTTAAGTTGAGTAAAATTAGACATAGCCCTCAAATAAAATTTTTGACCTATAGAAAATAATGATCATCAATTAAAATATTAAATGTCATTTTCCAACGTATTTTGAAATTTATTAAAAAAAATTCAAAAGTTTTAATGGATTTCAAAATTTGTTTAAAATACTTTTCGAAAACTTTAATAAATTTTGAAATTTGTTGACTAATCAAATTTCGAAATCTTTAACAAATTTCAAAATTTATCAAAACTTTCAAGGAATTTTAAAATTTATTAAAGCATTGTTTAAAATTAACTGATAAGCATAATTGCTAGATTAGTTATCCTCCAGCGTCATACCCAATCTTAGAGACTGATTCTCCGCTTATCCAAGAACAAATAACACAATATAAAAGAAATCGATGAGCTAGAACGTTGATTACAAATTAACGATACGTTTTTCATAGATAAATTGTACATTATTACATACAAAATTGAAAAGAGGCCCTGCTGGACAATGGTAGCAGAGGACGGTTAAATGAATAATTTCACAAATTTTGAGCAAGTAAAAGAATTTCGCACTACCTATTCTGAAAATAAAATGAGATAAAAGTGATTTACTTTCATTCTGTCCCTAATAGAGACTTTTATACTGAGACCATTTTAGAGAGTCATCCTCACTGTCATCATATTCCTCTGGACTCTGAACTGCCGCAGAAACTTCCTGTTCTTTAACATCCACATCATGCTTAATTGTTGCAGCCTCCACAACCTCTTCCTTCATTTAAGATAAAACAATTTGTGGAAATCAGCAGGGCCAATTAGGAAATATCAGAGCATGGACCTTATGAATAGAGAAGAAATAGCTTTAACCCTCACAGAAACTTATTTAGGAAATGAAAGCCAGAACCAAGTAAAAATGTTAAGTTTTATCAATGGACTTGCTACGTTCCACCTTCCTCAGGAAAACATGCGGTTAAGAATATTTCACCGATAAATTCGCCACTGAAATCATAAACTATGTGCACCAAAAACGGTGATATCAGAGTATAAATTGGAGAGGCAAAAATTGCATACATTAGTTCCTGTTGCCAGGTCCATAACCTCCTCTGCCTTGGTGGAAGATTGTTGCAATCGTTCAATCAACAAATTATAATGAGAATGATCTACAAGAAAGAGTATTGAATAGCGTTAAGGCTAACCATTCTAAAATTATATTTGTCATGACAAGTTATAGAAATAATCTTGAGGATCGTTACTAGACTGCTTCAACAATAAACACAATTAATCTATCAGAGAACAGCGCAGAACAATAGCAATTAAACAGTAAAACCTTTTGCACGGTTATGTATAGCGTCTCTTAACCGTAAATAATGCTCCCGCTCTTCCTTCTTGTATTTCAACTTAATTTGACGGCGGGTTTTATCAGGGAAAAGCTGTTGTATCATAGAAAAATCTGTACCCAACTCCCTAATAGCCTATGTCAAAATAATGAAAAAGAATTAGGTAATTTACTGTATTGTTTAAGAGACATAATAATGTCAGACATCTTGTGCGAATTACAGAAATACCTCATAAAACAGTTCGGTATCTTGTTTTGACCATTTCCCCCTAGGTGTCTTTTCCATGAAAGTATGGTAATTGTATAGAACGGGAGTTGAATCAATCCTTTCATTGTCTTGATCATCATATGGGTCTCCACCATCTTCTGAACCTGAGAACTCCTGTTCATTATATGCACCAGCCCCATGAAGAGAATCTCCACCACTGCACATAAATATTATGCAAAACAAAATTTATTTACTAGTCCTTATGTGACTCCGGAGACAATAATAAAAACAGTGGTCTATCAGAATCTCCATCCACTGGAGATAAGTATTTTGCAAGCTGAAATTCATTTACTAGTCCACAAGGCATCAAGAGAAAATAATAAGTAACATCGGCCAGAGGATAATATGCAGTGCATTTTTATACAATGTTTGACTTTTCCCTTTTGTTCTCAAATACTGAATGTCAACCAAAACAATTAAGTACTTTGATGAATACCATTACACAAAAAATGTAAAGTATCTCCCCCTTATTTCCTCAACCTCCAGCTCATCCTCCCATCATCATGGACTAATGGAAAAAGGTCCACAATTAAGTACTTTGATGAATACCATTACACAAAAAATGTAAAGTATCTCCCCCCTTATTTCCTCAACCTCCAGCTCATCCTCCCATCATCATGGACTAATGGAAAAAGGTCCACAATCACTTCTACCTCCATGACTCTTGGCCCAACAGTAGCCAACACAAGTAACAATAGAAATCAAGCAGTTTACTGACAGAATGACAATTCATTCATTCAACCCATTAGGACAAAATGGCAAAGCAATTCATATAATCATTGAAAGAGAGAAGATATAATTCAAGCTACATTATGGATTTTGTGCAGGGCACTCACATGCCTCTAAGGTAAAAAAGGAACATAAAATACCTTTATTGAACAAGTTTCTCAACTTTTTCGAATATCCCATTTCTCAAAAGAATAATAGTATGTAAGAATTAGAGAGACGTTGCAGTAAATAGGATGCTTGGATCAGTTTATTTTTCAAAATAAGTTTATTTAACAATATAATTATACTATACTATTTTCAAGTAAAGATAAATATTGACCAGAAAATTAAATAAAATGCAAACTCTTACTAGAGGTGAGTACCTTTGATTGGAGGGAGACATATTTGAAGTCATCGCATCTTTTTTCTAAATAGGAAAATAAACGGAACAGTTGGTGAAAATTCAAGTCACGGGGCCATACTAACAACTATGAAACTAACAATTGTAAGAAGTTGAAATAGAATAAAGTATACACACCGCTTGCCGCTCCCTGTGTTCTGCAAGTAAAATAATATCTTTTATAGGCAATGTTCGAGGATCAAGTTCATCCTCAGGAATTTCCAGCAGAGCCTTGTCCACTATGAAAGAGAAAAAACTTCAACACAAGTATATCCCCAAGGATGAAACTTAAAAACAAACAATATAGTGATTTCTACCACATCTTTTCTTTCGTCGGGTTGAATGAGAGAACTTTTTTGGAGGTTCCTTAGTTTTTTGTAGATCATCATCAGCCTTCTTACGCCTTCGAGACGTTTTTCCACTTTTGGCCACAGATTTCTTCTGTGAACTCTTTGATCCTCTCTTCTTCTTGGATGAATGATCAACTTCATAGTCATCATCATTTTCTTGAAGTTCATGTTCATTAGAATGATAAGGAGGATCAATGTCATTATCATCTTCAACATCCTCATTCAATGAGCTGTTTCCAGGTTTACATGCTGCTAGTTTTCTCCGCTGCCTTGAGGTTTTACCACCATTATCCTCCTCACCAGAAATAGAAGATCTTTTGATCTTCCTCAGAGAACATGAGTCTGAGCCATCCCTTTTCCTTTGATTAGCAACCTGACAAGTATGATACAAAAATTAGAAAAATAAAAAGTATATATAATTAGATTTACAACTTAGAAAAATGAAAAAAGAAAAGGAGAGAGAAGTCAAAGTAAACAATATTTACTTCTTTTTCCCTTGAATCATTTGCATGCAAAAAATCAGCCAATGTGGAACTGTCAGCAGCATTTGTCAAGTCTTCATGCACTGGAATTCCATAAGTTGGATCTTCACTAGATTTCATGGATTGATAATCAAAACCATCATCTCTTGGATAGGCGGGATTCAGGTCCTCAATTTCCTGATACCAATAACAATAATCAAGATTATTAAATAAGAAAGTCAATTAAGTATTTCACACAAACAGACAATTGTCATATGCCTGTAATCACATAATCTTCACCTCTGTTTCCGACATTCTATTCTTAGTGTGAGTGTCACTCTCATTGATATCAGTAGCTTCATTGAAGGTTACTGGATCTTGCGGTGTAAGATATTCAGGACATCCTTGAACTTGGGTATTATCACATTCCGTAAAGGAGTTAATAGAACTACAAACAGGTGTGACAAAATTTTCCTCTGCACCCTTCTCATTGAAAGAATGAAGAGCCGGTTTTCCTACACAAGTTTTACAATCACCACTGAATAAACCCATTGTCACATACTTACAAGTTATAGTTGGCTGGAAGCCAGTTAACCAAAACATTGAGATATAAAGGCAACAATACAAGTGATGCTCTTGAAAGTTCTAGTGAAGAAGAATAACGAGAGAGTTGACGAAATTTGGTAAATGAAAAGGAATATAGTGACTCACCTGTATCAGTAGTAGCTTGGGTGAGAAAGTCATCAAGGGATTCCAACCCAGAAAAAATGTCTGCAGCCTTCATGTACAAAATCTATAACGTTTAGCAATTTAATGAAATAGAAAAGCAACAGATATTAATTCTTTCATTACCTCTCCAGATGATTTACCAAAGGTAGAAGGCCAATCTCTAGTACCATTATGAACTGCGTCCCCTGAAAGCATAGCATTTAGGGAATCCAATTGGGAAGGAATTGCTGCTGCCAAGCTCTTACTGTCTTCAGATATTGAAACATTTGAGCTTGTGTTACCAAACTTATCGGGCATATAAGTCTTCCTAAGAATCTCTGACGTTGGCAAAGGTAAACTGGTTGATTGGTTTAGTACACTAGTAGACTGAAAAGATTGAAAGTCCGTTGAGTATGAAGTAGGCAACTCAACAGATTTTTCCATCATAACATCAGATGAAGCAGAAGCCGGCATATTGCCTACTCTAGGTCGTGGCTTGATCTTGGGTTTAAATTTATGAACTACAATAAAAATAATACAGATAGCTCATCTTTTCTGTGATAGGAAAGCATATTCACCTATTTACAAAATCATCAATATCACTAACCATTCCTAGCAGGAAGATCAGGGAGGATGTCACTGAAAGGATCCAATTCAATCTCTGCAGATACTACCTGAAAAGTATCTCCATAAGTTGATCACACCCATCTTAAGCACTGGAATTAAACAGAAAAAAGACCAAAAATTAAAAAAAAAAAAAAAATCTACCTCTGGTTCTTTCCCAATGTTTGACTTTGAATCAACTGTCTGAGTTATTGCAACTTTATTAGCTGAAACACTTTCGAAGCCCAAATCCGTGCCTAATTGCAATGAGTTGTCAATAAGTTCCAAATATTTGTTGATATCAAGAAATGAACCTTCCCAATTTTTAGGGGGTTCCTTCATCCTATCTATGGCTGAGCAACTTGAAAATGGAGCAGCCAAAATATTCAATTTATTTTCTACAACATTAGCAGGGTGAAAGGGTTGTGTTGTGCCTAAACCACACGATAGACAGAAGATGAATCATACCAAATTTAATTCTAGCGATGACTCACACTGACATATACAGGTCTGAGATGAAGAAAAGTGGTTTCACACAGACAATCAATGTAAACACATAACTTACCATTGTTGAGGTTGGTTTCAGAAACGAAGTTAGTGACTGAGTCCCCGTCAAAATCTGTTGGACCAGCCTAAAATTGAAAAAGAATTTAAAGAAAATGAGGTTAGATATAACAGATAATATTGAATCAATAAAATCATCAATACAAATGACGTTTACCTCACATACTGATTCTAAGAAGTTTGTAGAATTCTGACCAGCACCAATATCAGATGCTGTGATTGTGGAACCGTCCACCAAGGCTGCACTATCTCCCTCCACACTAACTTGTTCAGGATTTCCACTTTCAGAATTTGGAAATTGTACCTGCGTATGATGAATGAATCCCACATATTCTTTCGCTGGCACATTTAGCGTGGAAGGACCTACATTTTGACATTCATTCCCAGCATCTTTAGATGAGGTGGCATGTTCCGACGAAGGTACTTCCTTTCGTGGCCGCTGTTTCGCTTTGGCCTTCGGAGCAAACTTGGCACCCGGCCGAACTACAAAAGAAAATAACAGCCACTTGACATAAGCACGGGAATTAAAAAGATAAAAAAGAGAAAGAAAAAAGAAAGCTTTCCCAGAATCAATGCAGTGAAGCACTTACTGCGTGCAACAGGAGCCTCAGGTAGAAGATCATCAAAAGGATCCATGAGGCAATGAATCAGGTCGAGTGCAGAAGCATAGGCACCCTAGAATGCAACAAACCCAAATCTTGAACCAAATAAGAAATTTCCTGAAAGCAGAAGATTAAGAATTTAGATTATGTTACCGAATTGCAATTCATAACATTACTCAAGAATTAAACTTGGGTGACCAACAATATATAGTTCACAATTTACATCAATGTAATATTGCGCTTTAATCGCATACAACGGAATCTTTTCGATGAAAGTTGGACCTATCTATCTCTATATAATCTATCCATGATACAACAAACTTGGTAGAGAGAAAGAAGAGTATGAGAAGACAAGAAGAAAAGAAGAAACAACAATACGGTTTGAGAAAACAGTTTGATATATTTATGTGCGTATCCAAGACTGCATTTTTTAACTATCAACTCGTGTATACCAGTGGACGATCACGTCCGGGAATTGGGCCACACCCCATTCAGGCCCAATAAGATTACAGTGCGTTCGAAGTAAAACGACGCCGTAGGAACTGTTTAAATATTAAAAACCATAACATTTATATAAAATACAAAACCCGTTAATTAAAGTCTAAAAAACATAAACTTAAAAATTAAAAGAGAAAAAAAAAATTTAACTTGAAAATAAAAACAATAAAGTTATCGTCTTTGTTTTCCAAAAAAAAAAGAAACTTTTGACAATTTTTAAAAATATCAATAATTAAAAAAATCAAAATCTTAAATCAAAACTTAAATAAATTATTATTACTAGAATAAATACTTATACTCAAAGATTTCCAAGATCAGTTCATAAACTGTAATAAGCACATTCATTTTCCCTCCATGCTCTGCATTCAACTCAAACTAAACTCTTTTCATAACAGTGCCACTCCACAAATTAATCATGTTGTTTTGCCAAATAAAGCATACATGAAAGATTTCGTTACACCGTTCATTCAAAGATCAGAAATCAACCATTGATAATAGTATTCTCGAAGGAAAAATCGAGTGAAAAAACCAGAAATCAACTATAAAATACGTTACCGGAGGTGTTCATTTTGAATAATGGGTTTCGGCGCTGCCGGCGACGGTGCTCTCGTCTCTCTGCGGTGGCAGCACCTTCTCTTAGGGCAAGCGTTGAGAGTCAGAAAACAAATCTTAAGTCTCTTTTCGCTTAGGCTTTGGATTCAATAAAAAAATATATTTATTGGCTATTTAAAAAATTCCCGTGGATTTTTTTTTTATAATGGACCGGTTTACTGAACCGGACCGGTAAGTTTTAGAACATGTTAAAACCTAAGCATGCTAGTATCCTTTTTCTTTCTCACTCGCACACGCAAAGATTTGTTGAGGTGGTCCCTCTCTTTGGGTTCTCCTTCATCTTTAACTTTAGGTCTTCTCTGACTCTGAGGGACACTGCTGAGAGTCTTTGGTGAGTATTTGTAGCTTCAATTTGTGGAACTTTCTATTCGTCTGATTGCTTCGGTGTTGATAACTGACTTCTAGGAGCGCTTAATTTGTCAATTTTTGTTTTCCTCGTTTTATCAATTATGGCTTTTTCAATTTCTCAGATTCGTTCTCTTATCATATAACGCTTTACAAAATTGAGAATTGGAAAAAGGGTGTTTTACTATTTGGACAGGTTTGAATCCAGTGCAGGGTTCACACGTTAGGTCTTAGCACAATTGTTTGAGTGTTATTACTTACAATACTTTTGTTTTACTAATTTAATTTTAGTCTATCTTTGAAGTGTTGTCTTATCGAACGCTTTTATTTTCTCTTCTTGTCTTTTTCTTTGCTGTACAAATCAATTGAACAAATGCAACTTCTCATGGTTTATCTTTTTTACAGTTACACCAATTAGTTTGCAGTAAGTTTGCAGTATGTGTGAAATCGGTTGATGGTTTGTGTGTACGTTTTGTGCTTGTAATTTGATGGATGCTGGATTAACTTCTTTCACCCCTGTTATTGTTACACAGTATCTTGGGCTGATCTGAAAACACTATTGGTTTGTTCAGAAACACTGACCAGTTCAGCTTCACCTGGAAACTCTGTTGAGTTGAATTCAGTTTCCAGTGGTAAGTTATTTTCAGGCCTGGGGTAAGCAACTTACCAACATGGGAACACAACCCCGGCAAACATTTCGAGAGGAGGAGGAGGAGGAGCTGCCATGCCGTGGAACTATCTCAGGTCAATCAATGTCAACTAGCAGAAGTGTTGGGTCACCATCCAGCCGGAGTGAGCAGACAATGGCAACACCAGCTAGTGATAACACCTTTCTGAGGTTAAATAATCTTGACATACATGGTGATGACGCTGGATCACAGGGTGCAGTTGCGTGAGTTCCCATTGCCCTTTGAGCTTGTAGAAATGTATAATTATGTGATGTGCTGTGGAGCAGATGCCATTTCGTTTGAAGTTTGTGAGTTTTGACATTTCTCATGAATGTACCATTTCAAATAAACATGGATTTGGATAATTTTTCAGCAAACAATTTTTAAATACTTATGAAGACAAACATCGTAAAAGTCAGATTGGAAAAGGAAAATAGTTAAAACAATCACTCATTTGTTAGATAGTCATGAAATATCTTTTTAATCCGCGTGAGGGATAAGAGTGGGAAAAATGTTGTCAAATTTTCCATTTGTTTGCAATCTTAAATGAAAAATTAGATGGTTTTCTTTTATGCCCTAATAATTTCATCTGCTTCTTGTATTTTTCATTTTTCTTGTATGCCCTAAATCCATTCTCATGTGATTTTTTTTTCTGTCTGTATCTATGGCCCATCTAAAGACTTGTCTTCCTTTACAATTGCATTTTGAAGAACAAACCCTGTATGAGCTCAAGGCTTTTGCAGTGGTCTTTTTAGATGTATAAATGTGAGGAAATGTTATGCATAAAGTTCTTGATTCTTGATGCATGTCGTGTCTGATTGTGTAGTTTTACTTTTGTGACACTCAATTGTCATCTTTTTTTTTTGTTAGTTGTTGCCACATACGACATCCTGTATAGTCATCCAAAATTGATTGAGGATTTCTGTTGTTGATGCAATATAGTGTGTATTGTTGTATTGTGATCCTACATTTCATAGTTTTTTTTTCTTTTTCTTTTTTTAATTTTCCATTGCCTATGTCTCCTGGTATGATGGGTTTTTGTTTTGTCTTATCCTGAGTAGACAGTGAAATAATCGTAGGTTTGTTTAGAGTCATATAAAGGAATATAAAAGTGTATTTATACTTAACTTGGGGCTTTTTGGGCAGTTGGTAATGTTAACACTTTATCCACTAAATACTTTTTGAATTATGTATGCATGAAGTCGTATCTATTACTTGCTCGTGCCTGTGGTCTCAGAATACCATTATATACTGTTATTCTTACCTATTGTGTCCTCTTAACCAGTAGCAAGAAGAAAAAGAGGGGCCAACGCACTGTTGGTGGTGACAAGAGTGGAAGAGGTCTCCGCCAATTTAGTATGAAAGGTCTTTAACCTAATCCCATATGACATTTTCTCTTTAATGAAAAGGTATTTTGACCTTTTCTAGTTTATAGCTTTGGCCTTTCAAAGATGCATATAACAAGCTGTGCAGACTATGATAAGTGTTTGGTTTAATTTATTTTGTAAAAATAACTGCTTTTTACCGGGTTTTTCAGAGAACTTTTTTAATATAAATGATTCCCCACCCCCGTTCCCTCTTCGGAAATAATCTCTTTCCAAAGATACATTAACTCGATCTGCATTTGTGGTATTTTAGTTCATTGTGTTCCTTAGCTTGTCATATTTTTTTAGGACATGGTGATTGTATATTTCCTTACTGGTTTTGTTTCTCATTGATTGGCTGTTCAGTCTGTGAGAAGGTAGAAAGCAAGGGGAGAACAACTTACAATGAGGTCAGCTAGTTACTCTAAGTCAGTTTGTGCTAAACTGGAATTAAATTTTGGATTCAGTTTTATATGCCATATGCACGTATAATGAATGCTTACCATAGCTTCTGCATTTTTGCAATTAATTTCTTAATATATTTTTGTCAATGCATTTGCACTACCATGTTTATGTTTCTAGTTCTAATGTTTTGTACCCAATTTAAATTGTATGCATTGAAAAATTGAATGTTGGTTTGTAAAGGACTTTTATCCAGCATAACCATGATCTATATGAGTCGTAGCCTTTGGCTTCTTAGATGTCTATATGATGTTATTGAGAATTCTTCAAGAACTACTGTCTGTTTATATGGTGTTTCAATGTCACATTTGTAATTCATCGTGTCTCAAATTTTGGTTTGAATTCCTCAAATGAACATATTCTTTATTTTTATAAATTTGATGTGGATTGTGCTTGTATTCAGGTAGCTGATGAACTTGTAGCTGAATTTGCTGATCCAAGCAATGGTGCTTCAACTCCTGATCAGGTTTTTTCTTTTGTATAAATTCTTTCAGACTGAGTGTAAAGATAAATATTATGAACTTGATGTTTTCGGGTTAACATTTGACAGCAACAATATGACGAGAAAAACATCCGTCGGAGGGTGTATGATGCTTTGAATGTTCTAATGGCAATGGATATTATTTCTAAGGATAAAAAGGAAATACAATGGAAGGGTCTTCCTCGCACAAGTCTAAGCGATATTGAAGATCTAAAGGTTTGTAAACTATATTCAGTTGTTTTATTTTTGGTACATGATTTACGGTGATGCTCTCTGTTATTCTAAATAATACAAAAAAAAAATTAGAATTTTAACTCATAATCCATTCAACAGAATGAACGTCTTGGGCTAAGGAATAGAATTGAAAAGAAAGCATCCTATTTGCAAGAACTGGAGGATCAAGTAAGGACCGCTATCAATAGTGGATTTAGTCTGGGTTTGAACTCCTGTGCCTAGTTTACTTTTTGAAATTTGCAACTGTTTTGTAAGAAGGCCCTATGGATTTTTGTCCATAATGATTATTTCTGTTTGCTAACTTTTGTATTAATTTATGAAGTACATAGGTCTCCAGAAACTTATAGAACGAAATGAGCAATTATATAGCTCCGGGAATGCTCCCAATGGAGGTGTATCTTTACCCTTCATTCTGGTGCAGGTATGCTATGATGTTCTGTCATTTGGTTATTTTGTCCACTAGAAATTGTTTGTAATTTTTCCCCTTTGGATCTTATATTTGTTAGATAATGCCTATGCTTATATCTCCTTGGTCTTAAGTCTGATATACCTGGTCACCGTTCACTTAATATGTTGGCTTAATGCCTAAAGTTTAAATTACAAGTGATCTATCAGATGAGACCTCAGTTCTGCTTTTTGGGTAAATTAAGTAGAATATTTTTTTTTCACCATTGTTATGAACATTTGTTAGACTTTGTCATTTGAAAATAAATGTAGTTGCTAGGGTTATTAATAATATTTATTCCATTTTTCGCTTTTCTCAGGTTAAGTTAGTCACTTTTTCTGCTCTAGGCTTATGGATATCTATACAAGATTTACAAGTGACTACGAAGGTTTAGGAAGATCCAGCTCACCCTTAAGCAAGAAAATAACTAACTAAAGAAATATATGTAGAGCACCCAATTGCAAACTGCAATGATTTGTTGGATAACTAACTTCTAGTTTATGGTGGTTTTGTGAAACTAATTTGAGCCTATGAACTTCCTTTCAGCACTTTTTAACTTGTAAGTTTCAAGGAAAAACTTAATATAATATTTTCGTTTTGTTTAAGCTTGTGGATAAGTACTCAATTAAGTTGTTTACTCAAACATGTTATTAATTAATGTTATTCGGGATTGTAGACACGCCCCCACGCAACTGTTGAAGTAGAAATATCAGAAGATATGCAGCTTGTGCATTTTGATTTCAATAGGTAAGAAGGCTTTTATTACACGACTTTTTTTTCTCTTCGAGTAATGTCATCATGTCATCTTACCCCATTTGCTGTCCTGAATGCGATCCTAATTCTCTTGTATTATACATTCAATCATACGTGCATACTATTGTGGACAAACACAGGCAGCATTGGGAAATCCATGTCATTTATTTATTTATAAATCCATGAGTCATTTCTGTATCATCTCTGTTATAACTTTCTATAATTCAAAATATTCGTTTATGTATGCTTACTTTCTATTTGCTCATTCTTTCTCTATAGCACTCCCTTTGAGCTGCATGATGATAACTATGTTCTCAAGGCAATGAAATTTTGTGAGAGATCTCAGAATGACAACAAACCAGACAATCCTCCAGATGGCGGGGAAGGTTCTAGTATGTCTAGTTTGTATCATGCACAGATTCCTAGTTCAGTTTCAAACCCTCCTGCGAGACCTCCTTCATCTCCACCACTCCCTGGAATATTGAAGGCAAGAGTTAAGAACGAGCATTGATCTGCAATTTTGAACTGCATTGCCTTATTTAAGCATGTTTGTATATTTTGTAAAGTAATTTGTCGTTAATTAGTTGTCCTTTATAATAATTTATTAGTACAGCCAATTCACTCAGTAGGTTAGAAGCGAACTGATCTGCTTGAGTCTATATTCTTCTGAGATGATCTTGGCAAATTCTTTCCTAACCATATCCGTTATTTACTACCTTAGACCTTAACTTATTTTCCCCATATTTTTTTTTTATTTGCCCTCTTGTACTTATAATAGAAGAATTGGTTTGTACTAGTCCATAGCGATCATGGAATGCAATACATCAGCCCAGGATTAAGTTTGGAATACTCAGATTTTGTGTAAATTATCCCTTCATATGTCAATCTTGATATTTTGGCGAATGCATTGTATGATATTTTGGTCTGTGTTACTTGCGTCACCTTCATGCACTGTTATTTGTATTCCGAGAAAAATGCCGTAATACATATTGATCATGCAAAAATCTATTCTTTCGCGCTCTTTGGCCATGAATCGATTCCCTTGCATGCTCAAAACTCCCAGTCACTCCGTTCTTACCTC
Organism: Vigna umbellata; assembly: GCF_029865625.1. Taxonomy (NCBI): domain Eukaryota; kingdom Viridiplantae; phylum Streptophyta; class Magnoliopsida; order Fabales; family Fabaceae; genus Vigna; species Vigna umbellata. Next base: position 10,208,821 of record NC_142174.1, on the reverse strand, counting down.
ACCAACACATCTCACGGTTGAAATGTGATTATACTGAATTTGTCAAACTCTTTCATTTTCTCAAATTGTTCCACGATCACTTTGATGGCGGAAATGCACATAATTCTAACATTATGGAGTTCAAAATATCCCACATTTTCCATAAAAAAAATTATTATGCAAATAAATTTGCCAATTTGGAGATTGATAGAAGACATGAGTTTCAATAGTTTGAATTTCTTCATGGTATCATTAGAACTTGTTTACAAATTTATATTTTCGTTTGGCTAAATTTTAAGAGAGTTTGTTTTGTATTTTCCTAAAGATGGGATGACAAATGAGAGTTAAAATATGACATGTTAATCTAGATAAGATTATATAATTCAAAGTATGTCTAACATAAATTTTATAAAATAAAATAAAAATTGTATATTATATACGTCTAATTGTTATATTGTTACGAATGTTATGTTATTGTAAATATTTTCCTAAATTGGTTTATCATCACAACAATAGAGTAATAAATGAGATAATACTCTTTATATTCAAGTTTTGTTTTTGTTATTCTATTTTAATAAGAAATTTTAATATATATATATATTACTATTTTATATATTTAATGTGTAATCTATGATTTAAATAAAAAAATATTAAGAAAGCAATATAGACTGGATATCTATGTAAAAAAAAACAGAAGCAAATAATTTTACGGAGTGGAATACTAATATTTTTATCTAAGTGCTTATTTTTCTCCGCCATTTTTCTTTTTACTTATATTGTTACATACATAACAAAATAATAATTTTGAAATTCAAAACTGAGATTTTAAAATGTAATCAAGTTAAAAATAGGAACATAAATTATAAACATCAAAATATGAAGAATTCCATCATATATTATTATACATTAAGAACTAGTAGTGTACACAAATTTGTAGTAGAGTGACAGTTTTTCTACACTACTTTCTTTTTCTTTTGTTGTTACTGACATGATAGAATAAAAGTTGAGATTCAACATGTAATCAAAAGGAAAAATAGAAACATGTGTATAACAAAGGAAATCACACTTATATAGATGCATCACATTCATTCAGAGAAACTGAGTGGACAAATTCTCGAGGGCTAAATAGAAACATGTGTCCCAGCAAAGCTTGTTAGTAGCAATCCTCCTCAAGTTTGATGGATGAATTCCCCCTACCGGTGTTTTGCTTTCCGCTTTCATTACCAAAAATCATTCTGCTTCAGTACACCTCACTACCAGTGCAGCTGCGGTCATAATAAAAGTATATGGCTGAATCACTTCGAAAGAAAAAGTTTGGAATCCTCTGATCAAGATAAGAGATAAGAATATGGCCGCTGCAGAGTGCAGACTATTCAAGTAAAACGTATATCTGCCACCAACAATGATATTTCCTTCACCAGAGGACTCAGATCAACAAAGGTTGCCTTGTACCTTTCCTTCATTGGACATAAAATCTTAAAAAAATTATTCCTCTTCACAGCTCCTTCTTCAAAGTGAGAACAATCAGAACATGCATTGGCAAAGGAGAGAGACGTTCGACAACAGAAGATTAAGCTAGATTTGACAAATCCATCCCAGTACCATGGCCATGTATTGATGGCAGGAGCCAGTGAAGGAAACCCACATTGGTTTCTCCTTTGGATCTACTTGTTGAGTACTCAACTAACATGTTCCACAGGTCCCCAACTGTCCATCTCTGTGACAAAATCCAATGAGCAACCTGCCACAACATCAATCAAAGTACCTAGTGAGAAATTGTCAAAGACAAGTCCAAATTGAGTGGGAATCCTCGTGGTAGTTGGATAGATGAAGATAATTGACTCGTGGACAGCATCACCACTAATTACAATGAAATGAGTTAGGAACGAAGCAATGAAGATAATGGGATATGCATATTTGTCAAACAAACAGTGAACCAGATGAAACTTCAATTAATGCAAATCTTCAAATCTAGGCCTAGGTCAGTCAATCCAGATCACATCAGAAGTGCTGAATGCAAATATCATTGAGGGGGGTTGGGGGGAGGGGGTGTTGTTGAATCTATATTTAAACGTGAAATAAGGAAGACAGATGACACATTTCAATGCAGATGCTTATCAGGAAGCCATCTACCGTAGAATCGATGGTGTTACCACAAAAGGAAGACCAAATTACCTCATCTAGGCTCTGTAATGCCTCCAAGCCAAATGTGTAGTATGCTATGAAAGGTCTTACAGCCTGTTAGGAAAGAACCAAGACAAAATTGGTTTTCAAGCATATAATTCACAGGTAAACAGAATTACAGAGTATGATTTATCCGCCACACGTTTGACCTAATTCCTCACCAGCTCATCTTAATCATCAAATCCTCACTACACAAAACCATCAATAGTTTGAGTAATCCACACAAAACAAGCTTCCATGCCCAACCACCCTTTTGTCTGTCTGCATTTCATGCTCCTTTTCCTTTTCTTTTGAGAAATAAGTTTAAAACTATTTATGAAATGGCGATAGAAAATATCAGACTGTATCCTAAAATATCTATATTATCCTCTAGGATTGGCTTCTGTCATCATCTCTGGGATTTGCTACAATATTTCCTTATGTTATTATATAGCTTTAGTTTCCTCATTATATCTTAAGATTTATTGTATTTCCTTATTTCATGATTTGTTTCCCTTATTAGCTGATTCTGATCACTGGAAATAAGGGCTAGTGTTCTAGGCTTTCTGAACATATCAAACCCGATAATACATTGTTAAATTGATTACATTGTAATACATCTCAATTAATATCAATACAGTTTTTCATTCTTTTCAATTTTTCTCCAGCCTACCAAGCCTTAAATCACATAGTTTCATGTATCAACAAATAGTTAGCATAATTAATCACAACCTTATTTTGTTGAGTCAATTTCCAATAACTCATTTTCATTAACCTTTTGTCAATATGATGATTTTTGTGATCCTTCAGCTATCAAAATTTCAATACTTCAATCGCATTGATCATTTAAAAAAGAGAAAGAAATCAAATACAGAAACTAGTTAAATCAAACATGAGGTGTATGGCCACAACTTTTACAACAAGAACGTATAAACAAATTTACCACACAAAAGGACCAAAACAGTAGTATATAACAGAGCATGGATAACTAGGGGTAGAAGAATTTCTAAATGCCCACCTTACCCTAGCAAATATTTCAACTCTTACTGAAAAATAACAGGGAAAATAAGTAGTTTAACGTAATGAATTCAGAACACTCACAGTGAAGGCTAAAAATATAAAATTACCTGAGAAGCTGCAAGCCACTGAATTATGGTCTTTACTTCAGGATCTCCTCCAAAGGCGCCACATCCCCAGTTTCCAGTTGCAACCCCAATGTTATCAACCTGATCCATGCACTGGTAATCGTTTTGAGAATTTGTAGTTTTGTGATTTGAAATTTTTCCATCACTTGTTTCCATAGATGTTGAGGTGGCAGCATCAAACTGTGAAAAAAAAGTGTTCAAAAAAGATAATTGAACAAAGACCAAAGGAGATAGATGGCAGATATGGATACTTGAATCCTAATAAATAAATAAATGTTCTTGACCTAAATCCACTAATACAGTATCATTGTTTGCAGGAAAAAAACATCGGAAAAGACCAACCAGTGAAGATGAACATCCATTCTCTTGCAATTTTTTCTGATATAGTTGATATTCACATTGGTACAGAAAACCACAGAATGCTTTATTGATCTCACTGCAAAAATGAACATGTTCAGTTTAGATTTTATTTTACTTAAGTACTTTGAACAGAGTTAAATACTTAAAGGGTAAATTATTACTAAGTCAGGAATAATTATCCCAGTAACTCCTTTATCAAAATCTCTTCATTTTGGGGCATAAAACTGAGCTAACATAAAGAAAAAGTTTTTTTCATGAAGAAACAAATATTATGGATACTACAATAGCTACTCTGTGTAGTAAAACATGCACTTTGTTCAAAAGGAATGAGAAAAAGAAACTAAAGGCAACTCTCGAAAGTATTTCCACCTTGCACGGAATGCATGCATGTAAAACACACCTTTTATAAACAATTGCAAATTTCAAAGTGCAAATATCAAACATATGAATTTAAGATTATAAATTTGATTTTCGTATATTCCAATAGTCCATAAGTAACTGTGATTTTGCATCCATAAATGCAGTAGCCCCATAAACCAATACTAACAGACCGGAGGAGAAAATTCGTCCTGTACTGTCTCATCCCTGGGCTACATAATGCATCGATTGCAACAATCCTGGTTTTCCTTCTTCCAAGAGCGTCTACTTCCCTTTCATCCACATAATCACCAGAAAATCGAAATGATGATGCATACCTAAAGAATAAGGAAATAATATCACCATTAGAATATGGAGAAAGCACCCACTAATTATAAGTGAGTAAAGTATACAGCTGAAAAACTTTAATTGACATCATATCAAAATAAGTATTTTTTTTTTTAAATTTAGTGCACCCTATCATATGCATATTGTATATTATACATAATAACAAATTAAAAGTAAAATGAACAAATATCCACGTTCTTGCTATGATATAAACTCTAGTAAAAAAAATGTGTCATACGCAAGTGTGCAAACAAACAAGGAGAAGAAAAAATAAACACAGAATTTAAATCTTTCAAGCTACAGCAAACTATTGGCCAACATTGACAGAGAATGACAACAACACGAAAAAATTCACCATGCAAAGCATAAGAATCAATAAACATGTTTTTTTTCCTCCATACTCAAATAGAAATTGAAAAAATTTTCCCATCAATTTTTTTAAGTAAATAAACCTAGTAGTAGACATTAACAATAACAATATCTTATACAAGTTCATATCCATTAAGTAGCACTAACCCTGTATAACTTGAGAACCTTTCCACACCAACAATTTCTATAGCCTCGTTATCTTCCATGGCTGGCAAGAAAAGGATCCCAGCAATCAATTCTGGACTGACCATAAAACGGATTTCCTCCTATATCATACATTTACAACCAAATTTATCAAACATCAGTAGAACAATTGTTCATGTGACAAAAGAAAATATCTCAACAATCTAAAATATGAAGGAAGGTGATAAATACAATATGTACACAAAGGCTGCACGAATGTACTTATACCAAGAACTAAGGTGGAAATAAAAACATATTGTACCTGTACACACCCCCTACCAAGAGCTCCTCCCCCAAGATATTTATTTGCAAAATCGACTTCAACAGCTTCACTTGATTGATCTTCTATGAGCCCTGAATTGTGAACCTATTGAAAATGCCAAAGGATTACCTATTACAAAACCAAATGGATAATTTAAAAATAAATACTAAAATATATTCATTTTTAAAAGTTTCAAATAAATTTCCTTCAATTACCTCAAATCTGCATAGAGGTACAGTAGAAGTGCTCCAAAAGTTGGCATCTGGGCAAGAAATGTGAGTATAATCATTTTTTAAGTGAAGTGTTTTTCGCTCAAATGAGACAGTACCCATAGGCATTTTAGAACTTATCCTTTGAAAATAGTGAATGATGCACCAAATCTTATTTTCCTGTTTTTGACTGTAATCTTCATACAGACTCCTGAAAACATACAAATTATAATAACGGCGTATGAAATAAGAAAATAACTCTTTCATACAGAATAGACCAATATCAATTCTTGCTCTCTCACTCTTTCATACTCCCACAGGCACTCTCACACACAAGCACGCATCTAAGATACATCAAGTGCCACAGCATGTTGACACCACTGGGATATCTAAATTAAGACTAAAACAAGCAACTGAATAGGTTGGTACGAATACTTGGGAGGTAAAAAAACATAAATATATATGGCTAAAGTTTCTTACGCAAACAATTCATCAAAGTTGATCATAGGAAGATGATTCACATATCTGTCTTTGACTGGGAATAGACAAAAGAATGAGCAGCCAAGAAGGGCAGCAATCAACTCCTGAAAAGCAAGAAATTGGTAATATGTTACACAATCATCTTCGTCAATCATGCATCATACAATAAGATCGCATGGCAGTAGAGATTGGTAATGTTAACCATCCCCGGTATGCATGCACGCATACCACAATCAAGTATCACACAATAAATTGGCATGCCAGGAGAAGCAACTTTAGTCATGCAAGCAAAAGCTGTGACAGCGTTGACCGCCTCAAATCAATGGCAATAACAATATCAGTAGCAGTAAAGTGTTACCTGGCTAAGGAAGATTATCCCCCGTTGCTGCGAATCCAATAAGCGAAGAGCAATTGTTCTGCGCATAGAATTACGAGGGTTTTGATAATGTGTTTCCAACAAAGAGGGCAATCTCAAGAGCAGATTGCCCAATACCGGAACCACCTCCTGAAACCACTTCCTAGATTCCTCTCGGGACATAACCTGAAACAAATCCATGAATGTACTCAATTGAAATGATGAAATTGAAAGGTGAGGAAGAAAAGCAGCGTTACCTCGTCGAAGAAGAGTTCGTATCCAAGCAAAGTGGAAGGGGACAAGGGTTGGGAAGAGAGAGAAAGAGCTTTTCTGAGGTCAGAAATAGCCTGGAACAAAAGGTGGCCCGAGTCAACTCGGCCGCCTCCAAGTTCTCTGAGCGTTTCCACCGCTTGGGATGGCCAAAACAGAGAAGAAGAACGCATGAGAAGTGGTAGATACGGCAGAATCGATTGCAACTCTTCACTTTCTTCCATTCTCTGCTCTCTGCGCCGACGCCAGAAGCAAGCCACTGCCGCTGCCCTCTGCTCCGACACACGCCGGCCACGGCTTTCTTCTCCGCTGCAGAAAACGAAGCCCTCAACTTGCAAGGAACTGACACAGTCAACCGGAGATGCACCTCACCGACGGTCAGAGCTTCAAGGAAATGTGGTTGCAGTTTGGGGACGAAGATTAAACTGTTAAAAGATTAGGGTTAAATTAAAGTCAAAAATGTAAAAGTGTCATCCATAAATGTAAAAGGTTCATCTATGGTAGATAGGGTGCAGGAAGAAAAAAGATACCGTGGTGCAGAAAGCAATACGCATGTTTAAATTCTGAATTAACACTCTACTCCAATAAATAAATGTATTGATTATTTTTCATTTTTACCAAACTATTTTAGCCAATTTTGACTTTCGACAAATCAATTTTTTTTCTTTCAATTTTATTTTTTATATATTTCATTTTTTTTTAAATGTTGTGAAGTTTATTCTTTTATTATAATTTTCGTTCAAAGCCCCCAAGTGTGATTAATGTTCAAAATTAGGTCACGAAGTTGTTGGATTGGAGGAGTGTTTATTTTTCCGTACAGTTAACCTTTTATATATTTTAAAATCCGTCAAAAACATAAAAAAAGTTTAATCATTCTTAATAATTTCAAATAAGTTTTTTTTAATTGAGTCTTTGTGTTCTTTAAAAATACTTCAATTATTATCATTAAATTAGGCTAATTATGACAATGAGGTGACATACTCATATTTTAAACCAGGTGACAAATTATTATTATTATATATATATATATATATATATATATATATATATATGAATTTGATATGAATTTTTTGTGTTTTTAAAATTAGAAAATTGGAAAAAGTTACAAAATTATTTACAAGAATTAGTGATTTAGTTGTTAGATTCATTCACATAAACAAAATCAAATCTCTTTCAAACAATTATGTTACCACTTTCAAGTGGTCACAAGTTTTTTCATATTGGAAGAGTGATGTTCTAATAATCATTTATCTCATGTAGGAAAAGAGATTATGTAATAGAATGATTAATCTTGTGTAGTTTAGAAGACTTAATTTTTCCACCACTACAAATATATGATTTGTCATAATTTGATATCAATATACATATCCGAATGATCAAGTTTAAGATTTATCTATATGTATGTATTTGATTTACTTGAAAGTAAATTGTGTAATACATCATTTGCATTATTTGATACTTTCATAATATTATAATTTAACCTTTTATGTTTTCTTTATGTGATGTTTGTTTATTTCTTTTTGAAATAATGATCTGATTAGTGCGAGCAAAGGTGGTAATACAATGAAATAAGTTTTAGGTGACAAGAGTTGTAACTATATTTTAGGATAATTAATTTTTTTATTGTTTTGAAGAAATATTTTGTAAACGTGTAGATAAAATTTTAGATTAGAGTTGTGTATATAAAAACTTGATTTATAATTATATTTTTGATAACTTTACGGATGTTTTTATATAATTTTTTTTAATTGTTTCATTTTATTGATTATATAATATTTTATTAATAATGTTTTAAACTATTTAAATGAATTGAAATGTACATCAATCTGAACAACCACTTTTTGAGATCATGCAGAGATTGAACTGAAAAGGTAAGTATATTAAATATGAATGAAAAAGATGAATAATATATAATAACTAAGTATTTGATGATAAAACTAATATTAAATATTCTTGGACTTTTCTCAAACTTGGGCATGTTTGTTAGAATAGTTAAAGGCGATGTCGCAGAGAAGGAAGCTTTGGATGAACAGTGTTTGACCAAAGATGGGTCACACGTTTGAAATCTCGCCTACTTACCTCTTACTGTGAACGATTTGTGTCGTAGAATTTGAAAACGAAAAAAAAAAAACAAGGGAAAATGAAAAGGAAGAAAAATAATAAAACAAGAGAAAAAAATAATGTCACTATCCATGCATGTGATCCATTTTTATTTCACAACTAACTGTGTGAGAATCAATTAATTAAAAGGTTCTATTTATAAATATTTTAAAACAAATAAAAACCTTATTGAAAATTTTCAAGAGAATGAGATGGTACTGAAAAAATGAAAAAATTATTTGAACATAAATTCTTTAACAATAATTTCGGCAGCATTTTTTTTATATTTTTTGTTGATTCGTTATTATTTTTATTTATTTTCCTGATATACTTTAAAGTTAATAAAGATTTAATATTTATACTAAAATATTGTTAAAAAATTTTGTATCGTATGACGGACCGATGTATCATTGATAAGACGGTTAACGTTTTCATAAAAACATTGAAAGGTGGTTTCTAATGTCAAGTGACTACCAACCAAGTGTTTGCTTGGTACCAGTGTTTTAAAATTTCATTTCAAAATTTATAAATATAGAGATAAAATAAGGAGATAAATAATTATATTTATTAGGAATTAAAAATTTTAATGTGATAAACGGATATAACTGATTTGAGACTTAAAAGATGGAGTAGAAGAAAAATGTAAAAAAGTGTTTAATTGTGATTTTTGAGCCATACTCGAAACAAATTTGTATTTAAACGTTATTTTATTTGAAAAATATACCTACAATGGGACGAATTAACATATTAAATTTATAAAAAAAAAATTCAAAATGGATAAATAATGAAACGGGGTGGTTGCAGCAGACGTAGAAGCTGTTTTATGTATCCAGCTGCATGAAATGAAATGGGGTGGGATAGGTCCACCTAATTACAAGTGATTTATATTCACATATATTTGTGAATAAGAAATGTGATAAATGAGAAATGGAATGGAATAGGGACCACGTTATTATAGGTAATTTCTATTTTCATGAATTTGTGAATAAGACAATGTCATAAATCTGTGGTATATGTTGTACTATAATGATGTTTATAGAAAGCTCTTGCTTGTTTATAAAACTCAAAATATTAAAACTTTATAAATACTTTACTTTCGTTATCATAATTATTATTAAAACTGAACTTGTAGGATTTTAGTCAACTTAAAACAGTATTTGTTAGTTTCCACATATGATTGTAACTTTTTAAAATTTTCTCTATTTTAATAATTTAAAAAAATAACAAAAAATATATACACAACAACTACATCATAAATATTGTAAAATGAAAATATATAACTAATACTTTGTTGTATGTACGATTACTCGTGTACCATTCAATTTATATATAAGAGAAAATAATATAAATATTTATATCTTTATTTTATACGGAAGTATAAGAGAAAATAATATAAAAAATCTCTAGCGAAAGGAATGCAGAAAAAGGATAGCAAGATCTGATAACATGAATATATAAGAACCGAAACAGTTATCTAAAATTACAATACCGGAGAAGCTCAGGTAATGGACATAAGAATACAGTGATTATATGCAAGTGCAACTGCTTCTCGGATTCACTTTATGCTTCAAGCATTCACACGTAAATTACACGTGTCAAATCAATAATTTAAAAAAAAAATCTGAAAAACTCGCCAAAAAAAAGAGGCAGATTCTGGCCTTAAGGCGTCGGAGTGACGGCGGCGGCGGCGGCGGCTGCTTCAAGCTTTGCTCTCAGATCTTTCCTTAATATCTTCCCCGACGGAGACTTGGGAATAGCATGAACAAAATAAACTTTGTGCAGTCTTTTGTAGAACACCACCTGTTCATAATCAAAACCATCTTCAAATTGATGCATGCATTGAACGACATGATCATGTAAATGAAGTTAGGTTTTATATATTAACACACAATTATTGTCAATGCCGCATACCTGTTTAGCTATAAACTCTTTCACAGCCTCTTCTGTTAGATCAAAGCCGTTAGATCTGACAACGAAAGCAACGGGAAGTTCACCGGCAACAACATCCTTTTGTCTGTTAACATCGATAAAATGAAAGTTCAGTGATCTGTACTGTATGTAGTGAGCCGTTAAAATGCAGAAGATTAAGAAGCTTACGGGACAACTGCGGCGTCTGCAATGGAGGGATGGCTTACAAGAAGCCCTTCGAGTTCTGCAGGGGGCACCTGGAAGCCTTTAAACTTAATGAGTTCTTTCACCCTGTCAACAATGAAAATTTCGTCATCATCATCTACATAGCCAACATCACCGGTGTGAAGCCAACCCTCCGCGTCGATGGTCGATGCCGTCGCTTGGTCGTCGTTCAGATATCCTGACGTATATGAATTTGAGTGTCAGTAAGCCAATTAACACTTGAAAAAAAAATAATAAATAGAAAAACGCAAGGAATTTATTATATATATATATAAATATACACCTTTCATGATCTGTAGCCCTCGGATGCAAATTTCACCGGGTTGATTGTAGCCAAGAGAACGACCAGTTTCAGGGTCAACCACCTTTAGCTCTGCATTTCTGACAACGGTTCCACAAGATCCCGATTTTGTTGGGAATGGTTGTTTTGCAAAGCCCAAGCACATGGAAAGGACTGGCCCTGCTTCTGTCATCCCGTAACCCTGTAATACACCATGTCTCCACTTTACAATTTTGTTGTTTATTTATTAAATGTATTAAAAAATGGAGTATATTATAAATTTAATGGTAAATTTAATTTGGTAAGATAAGTTAGTTTTCTTGTTGTTGTTATTATTATTATTATGAAAATGTTTAAAATTAAAGGAATTGGGTTGCAGTGGAGTGGCGTAAACCGAGGTGGCAGTGAATTTTTGACCGGTCTATTGTTAGTTTGGCTTACGTCACTGACCAAATCAAACATGACACGACACTAAAAGTCTTGTGTGGAAGCTTGTGCGCCTATTTCACACTATTTTGGGGGTTGGTGCGGTCAGCTGCATTTGAAAAAAATACATGACCGGTTGTCATGCACATACTATATTTATTTTTTTAATCAAGTAAAAACCCTGATTATTTTATCTTAATCATTTATTTAGACGTATATATATTCTTAATAATAAATACTCTCCTCCTTATTATAATTATATCACAGCTAATTATAAAATTTATTGATCTATCTGTACTACTCAATATATGTATGTATGAATAACAAGTGTTTAAGGTATCCTCACATGCCCCAAATATATTTCCTTCTCTTTGGTGTGACCATTCGTAATTATCATCGCATGCAAAAGCTTTATAAGAAATAAGTACCCGCGTAAAATATGGGTGGCATAATTAAATGTTATTATTATTATAAATCCACATGATCCTTTGTCTTCTTATAACTTTTACGTTAATTTTTATTTATTTAATTTTTTATAATGCTAGAATTAGAGTTTTACGTCCATAATAATTATAATAATTAATAAAATTAAGGGAATGTGTACGGTAATTAGTTACCTGTCCCAAAACAGCGTGAGGCACCCTGCTGTGGAGGGCGTCTTCGAGCTCCTTACCCAAGGGAGCGGCACCGGAGAGAACTAACCGTATTGAACTGAGGTCAAAATTCGCGACCATCGGATTCTTTGCCAGCGCCAGCACCAAGGGAGGCACCACCATGGCCACCGACACGCGGTAGCGCTGTATGAGCTCCAGCAGCGTCCCAATCTCGAACTTCTGCATCAGCAAAACGCCACTCCCGGCTCTCAGCGCGCATAACAGCACACTGTTGAGCGAGAATATGTGAAAGAGCGGGAGCACGCAGAGGAGTACGTCCTCGGTAGTGAGGTAGAGGTTAGGGTTCTCCCCGTCCACCTGTTGCGCCACGCTCGTGGTTAAACTCTTGTGAGTCAGAATCACTCCTTTCGGTAACCCCGTGGTGCCGGAGGAGAACGGAAGCGCCACCGCGTCGTCCGGATGGATCTCCACCTCCGGAACGTCGTTCTCGTTCGCCTCCGAGAGCACCGAGAAGTGGAGGCAGTTCTCCGGCGGATCGTCCACGGTCACGACCTTGAAGTCCTCGCCGAGGCTCCATCCGCCGTCGTGGTTGCGGAGCTTGTCCACGTACATTGCCTGAGTTATGATGAGCTTCGCCTTGGAGGCGCTGAACTGCTTGAAGATCTCGGCGGCGGTGTAGAACGGGTTGGCGGTGGTGGCAACGGCACCGATCATGGAGGCGGCGAGGAAGGAGAGGACGAACTCGGCGGAGTTCTGGAGGAGGATCATGACGACGTCGCCCTTTCGGATGCCGAGGTTCGAGAATCCGGCTGCAATCTTGCGTGATATAAGGTGAGTCTCTGCGTAAGTGTAAGTTTTGGCGGCGGAGCCGACGATGAGGCAAGGACGGTCGGCGAATTTGGAGAGGTTTTCGAAGCAGTAAGCATGGAGGGGCATGTGGTTGGAGATTGGTATGTCTGGTAATTTTGATTTGAATACATGGGTAGTCTGAGGAATTTGGTTCTGCTCTGTTTTTGTTGCAGGCATCTCTTTGGTAGCATTGGTATCAACAGAAGGAGCTACACTTAACATGGTGTTGTTGGATTGAAAGGTTAGTATGGTGGGAAGAGATAAAGACAGAGAGAGAGAAAGAGTGATGCAGAAGGAAATATGAGAATGAAGTAATATAGGGAAGGGGAAGGGTGTTAGGTGAGAATGAATGAATGAATGAATGAATGAATCAGTAGATGGAGAAGGGGCAGCCACGCATTGGATCACGTTTTGAGAACAAGCGTTCTTCTTCCAGCCACTCTTACTTACCTACCTACCCCCTTTTCTGTCATTTTCTTTCAGCCTACCTTTGTGGATTCTCTACCAAAACTATTCTATTCAATTTTCAATTCCATGCCTCACCCAACCCTCCATCAGGCAAACTAATTTATTACTTCAACTACACGGACACCACTGCGCTAATATATTTTATTCTAATTTTTCCATGCTAAAACCTTATCAAATTATGTTTATCAAGACTATTTGTATGTCTATTGATCGGGTGACCTCATACCAATCTGTTAATTACGACAATTGTTTGGTTAAATTTTTAGGATATTAAACGGTTACAAATTTTAAAAAATCCAAAGTAGTAATCATAATGGTAAAATCTACTTATCATATATTAGGTCATAATTACAATTGTGTTATTATGCTTATATGAAAATTTATAAATACAAATATAAGATAAAAAGAGTTTACAAATAAAATATTGTGTACTTATAAAATACTCGATCACGACTATAAGTTTACATCAAAATTTATAAATATTATTGTAAATTTAAAATTTTATTGTGATAATAGATTGATGATATAACAGATACATTGAAGTATCTTTGAGAAGTATCCTAATACAATTTGGTAAAAAAAACTTTATAACAAAAATTGAAGGTAACCTCAAGAGACTTATAAAAAAATGTGAACGAATGTTTGCAATATGTTTGTTGTGATTTTGAAGTGTGAAATTAGTGTTCCGGAGTTGCACATAAAACCTAAATTTTGATAGTTGTACAACCTCTCTGGTCACTGGTGTTAGGGAAGCACATTAATTGTTATTTTGTTGAATTATAGGTTAAGTGTGACAGTGAATTGTGGTGATATGTTTGGACAAGGTAGGATGGGGAATGACAGTGAGGCCTAATTTTGCAAATGGTATTTGGAAAAGGAAAAACTGATATGGTCCTATGAGTGGATATTGCCTTTAATTCTCGTCACTGTCACTGTCCTACTGGCTGTGGGTTTGGTCCCACTACCATAACTTCTCAATCTTGTATTATTTTACCACCACAAAAATTGTCGAACAGATTTACATTTAAAAGTACTTTTGACATTTTCCCTTTCAGGTTGTTAGCACCGGATGATATTTAAAAACAATTTTACATTACATTTAGTAACGATATTTGACAATATTTTAATATTGTTTATATATTATTTTGTGATTAATTTATATTAGTGTTTATAATTATTATATATTATTTTATGATTAACTTATATTAATATTTATAATTATTATTATTGATTATGAAATAATTTTAAATCAACGTAATAACAGGTGAATCACTAAGTGATATTAAAATATTATAAACATTATCCTTTGGAAATAGAAAGAGAGTGTGCATCAGACAATATAAATAAAATGATTTATAGTACGAGACTGATCCGTTTCAGAACATTTTTCTTTGTGAATTGATGTATGATATGGAGATGGGGTGAAATGTGATGTGAATATTAAAAAAATGAAAATTTTAATTTTTTATAGAAATTAAATAAAAGGCTACTCAGATTCAACCTCCATGTTCATTATAATAATCAATTTAAAATTGTCAAAACATGTGAAGGAATCATTTAAATTATTAGATAAATGTAAAAGTCATTAATAATACTGAAATTAGAAAATATAGGGTTACTTTTTACTTTGCCTGAAAGGTTTTTAGAAAACGACTTAAATGAATTTTAATTGATTATTTAAGTATTCCAGCTTCTCACGTAATTTTATTGTAACGTTAAATCAACTGGAGTATTTTTTTTTTAATTTAAAAACTCTTTATATCTCGATTTTTTTTCATCTTTATGTTTAAACATTTATGTTTAAACATTTTCGTTTGGCACGTATTATTTCAACCCTTCTACTTCCTTGGTGGAAGATTAAAAGTAATTAAAAATATTATGTGTGAAGACTAAAATTATGTTTTTAAGTATGTAGACCAAAAAGGTAAAATATTTGATTTTTGCAAATATAAATATTTTTTCTATAAATAATAATAATTTGTTAACACCATTTACATATGTTTATGATAATTATTAATAGCTATTCCTCAATTAATAATGGATAATTATTCTCGATAAAAAAACTGTAAATTGCTTTAATACTTAAAACTGTAACGGTTGATCATATTCGTTATTGAAATCAATGAAATGACAGAGATGATTCCTGAAACTATTCATTTTAAAATTAAAACTAATAATTAAATTGATTTCTAAAATAAATAAAATAACAAAATTACATGAAATTGTAAATTATTAATATTAGTCATTAAAATTACAATACTAAAATAATTGACAAAGTCACGGTCGGAAGAAATAGGGTGGTATCAGGTCCACCTAATTATAGGTGATTTATTATATTCACATATTTTTGTGAATAAGAATGTGACAATGAGGAATGAAAATAAAGTCCACGTTATTTTAGGTAATTTATATTTTCATAAATGTTAAATAACATATAAACGTTTAAATGCACTCGTTGCATAAATATAGATATCTACTTATTTATAATTAAAAAATGATAATTTATTTTACAAAAAATTATGATAATTTTTAAAATTATGATACTATGAGATTCATGGTAAGATATATAGACATTTTTCTTTTTAGTGTCAAATATATTGCAGTTACAAAGAGTTATATACAATCAAAGAATAGCTTTTAAGTAAATAAATAAATAACTAAAACAAGAGATAATTGTTTAAGTTACTTAAACTTTCCCAAAAAAAATAAAGTAAAAGAAATATTAAAAGGGAGATAGAAATAAAATAAGTATTTTATAAATCATTAAATCCGAAGAAACTAATATTTATGTCTTTTCAAACGATATATTATTTAAATAAAATATAAAAAATAAAAGCAAAAATATGTTAAAAATTTAAACGAATTTAATAAATAGAGAATAAGTTAAACATGGAGCAATAATAAAATAATAAAAAATTGCGTAACCAAATAAGTTTATTCAATAATTAAATTCATATTAAAAAATAAAAAATATTATATTATTTAAAGGGCATTAGCTATCTTTCAAGTCTAGAAATTGACTGAAGAAAAAATAAACTATTTTGAGTTTGAGCACGGGAAAAAAACAAGTTCTTGTGGGTGACCTGGTCAGTCAACCATCGAGCACATGACTATAAGATGTTTTTTTTCTTTCATTTAAGAAAATGAAGAAATACACGAATAAAATATTTTTGAGAGGCTTTTTGAAGATGTAAAACTAAGAATATTAAGTTGGGTATAAGTTTTGAATAAATATATTAAGAGATTGATTTTTGCGAATATAAATATTTTTTCTACAGTAGTTTGACAATATTTTTTTGACAACATCTTAATATTATTTACATGTCATTTTGTGATTGGTGGTGTTTATGATTATTATTATTATTGATTGTGAAGTAATTTTGGATCAATCACATAATGACACTGACACGTAGATGATGTTAAAATGTTGTTAAGAAAATATTGTTAAACTATCGTTATATTTTTCTATAATAAGAAGTGAGTGTGTTGAAATAAAGGGAGAGAAAAAAGTGGAGAAGATTTGAATTGAGTAAAATATAAAGTGAATTATTTGTTGGACGGCACACCAACCCACCAAGCGTATTTCGTTTGAAATGCATGGTCAACTGTGTGCATGCGATGAGTTTATATGTTATGACAAACAAAGAATCATCGTTTTATGGTTGTGGAACCTTGACTTTAGAGTCAGGTTTTTGATCCATCATGTGCTGTCTTTTTTTAATATAAAACACTTCAACTAACACATAACAAACTAAGTTACATCTTCATCTTCAAAGTAAAACTATATGTTACTGTTTTGATTTATGGATTTATGTTTTTATCTGTGGAGGTTGAGACCAATTTTTTTATGTACGTTGTAGATCGATTAAAAATTAATATTAGTCTAATTACAACCGAAATGGTAATAATCTTAAAATCGTCTTTAATATTAATTTTTGTTTAACCTAACTGATAAAATATTCGACCATTTATTTTTGGGTTAAATATGTTTTTAGTCCCTAAACTATTGGTCGTTTCTGGCTTTCGTCCCTCTTTCAAAGTAAGGTACAATTTGTTCCTCATTCTTCTCGAAATGTTTGTTTTAGTCCTCGAAAACTAAACACTGTTTAAAAATTTGGTCCTCATTTAGCAACAAATGAGGACTAAAACCAAAATTCCGAGGACTAAAACGAACGTTTCGAAAAGAATGAAGACCAAATTGTACCTTACTTTGAAAGAGGGACGAAAACCAGAAACGACCAATAGTTTAGGGACTAAAAACATATTTAGCCCTTTATTTTTTGAAATTTCATACTAGCAAAATTCTCTTGTCTTGAGTTGACCAGATAGTCATATTATAGAGTTATATTAAATTTTTTTATCTTTAAATTTTATAATTTTTATTAAAAATGATGTATCGTGGATTTGAGCATCGTTAAAGAAAATGAATATGTTGTAATTTTAAATAAATAGTCATGTCATTAGTTGTATTTTCATAGTGTACGAATAAAAGAAAAACTCCAACCACGTTATCTTGATCATCAACTCATATAAAAACAAATAAAAGAAAATAAAAAAGTAATTTCATTGGAATTTAGAAGATGACAATTTTTGTGACAGATTTTTTTTTAAATGGGAGAAGGATTCTCACTTTTGTGTGATGGAGACTTTTATAAGGTAGTATTGTAGGTTTAATCTATAATGTTATATAAATAATGGTAGATATCGTCTTATTGAGTTTATTTTTAGTTAAACTTAAATTTTATAACTTAATATGATATAAGAATCATTCACAATACTTTAAAATTTGGATTTATAATGTTACCTATTATTATATTTTCTAGATTTTCATACTCAATGTTTTGGCATGACAAAATATTAAAGATCTTACGTTAATAAGATTAATCTAAATTAACATTAATTAAAATAAATATTAAAAAATAATCTAAATCCATATTAATTTAAATAAATATTAAAAAGAGTATATTAGTATCAACTAATCATACACAAATGTTAATAAATATTACAAAAATGAAAATTCGAATAAGTTTAACTGATATTAACTAAAATAAATATAAATATTAAAAATAAGTAAAATTAATAATTTTAATAAATATTAGAAATAAATTAAATTATATAATTTAAATAAATATTAGAAAAACTCACATTAATTTAGAATAAACTAACTTAAAATTTAATAATATAATTAATGGAACCATGAATCTTCAAATAAAATAAATAAATATTTGTTACATGTGTGAGTCTCTTGTCTCGTATACGAAATGAATTTATCTTTACGGGTATTTTTCTTATCGGTCCTTATTTTAAGAAAGGACGTGCATATTAATTAACAAGCATAAATAGTATAAATATGTATAATTTTGATTTTTTAATTTGAGTAGGAGGATGGTGATATATATATATATATATAAATTTTTTTTCATTTAAATTACTATTAAAAACTTAAATTTTGTCGGTAGTTTGGAAAACTTGCATCAATTTTTCTGTGGTTTTTGTAACTTATTTATGAGACAAATTTTTTATTTTGGTTTTACTATGTTATATATTTTATTTAAAATTTATCCAATTATTAGGTACTCTTATATTTATATAATTATAATTTATTTATCTATATATATGTTTTTTCGATATTAAATACTTAATAATATATATATACATATATATATATATATATTGTAATTTTATTTTTTAGAAAAATGATCTAATTAGTATTTTTAATAATAAAAGAATAAATATGAATGTGGATACAAATATACTCGTTTTATCTAGAAACGAGAGCGAGACAAAAAAAAAATTATATCTAATAAATTTTTATTTAGAAGATATAAATATCATATAATTAAACTTGTACTATTCGGCTTGATCCTGTAGAATCATATTTTATTAACTTTAATTTGATTTAACAAGAGTTAAAAAAATCACTACGGCCTAAAAAAATTATGTTATAATTGTTTATCTATTTGAATGTCTTCTTTACTTTGGTTTAAGTTCATTTTGTTATGGTTTTAAAAGAACTATTATAGTTAAACATAACCTAACATTACAAAATAAATTGTCTATGGTAAACCTAAAATATAGTTCATAAAAATTTAAAATATTTATTTATTGTGAATTTTAATATATTTTCAGATATATTAAAATTTTCAAAACCAAAATATCAAAATTGTTAAACAAATTTTCAGATAATCCTGACTTCTCATTCTAAATGATAATACAAGAAGGTGAATCTTTGTTGGATAATACATTTAATTAAAAGTATTCTTTTTTTAGGTGTCATAGGGTGTTAATGTTTTTCTTATGTATAATCTATTTTTGAATTTCTGTACTATTTCTTATTTTATGATTTTTTAATTTTTTTTTATGCGATTCCAGTTACGACAGATATGTTAAATAATAATTTTAATGCAAAAATTTAATGATTAAAGTCTTCGAAGACTTGTTTATTTTTTAATAATTATCACTAAATATTTGTTAAAAAAAATTAATATTAATATATAATTGATATTAAAAATTACAAAAAGATTAAATTTAGAAAATAAATAATATTTTTTAAAATTAATTATATATTGAACTTAATCATTTGTTTAATAAATATATTTGATAATTGATGAAAATTAAATGTTTGTTGACTGTAACTAAAATTTAAATATCGTAATTTGATTTTTGTACATATTTAAAATAAAATATATCTTGAATTATTTGTCACATTTTCTAATTATTTTATTAGTTACATATTGTTTGTTTATATCATGTTGACAAGGTAAATGTTAGAATAAACTTAAATGTTAAAATTTCATTAAAATCTTATTTTATTAATTTTGTGTTTAGTAATATTTAGTTTGATTTTGATATATATAAAATATATATAAATAATTTTAATTTTAAGTTAGTTATTATTTTATTATCAGTTTTTATTATTTGTATTTAATCTAATATTTTATTATTATAAATTTAAAAGTTTATAAGGTTTAATGAAAAAAATACTTAACTAAATTAAAAAATCAAATTATTTGTGTGATCACGTGTTTAGGGTAACAGATACTTTTTATTTTTATTCGTTTGGTTCTATAAATACTCCTTTTCCTAACCCTTAGAACTGGTACTTTGGGCTGTCGAAGAGAGGCTTCCATGGCAAGCGAAGCACTAGAGATGGTGACGGAAAACGCAAAGAAAGAGAACCAGGAAAAGAAGAAACGAGAAAAGGTAAACACTTTATTACTCTGTATTGTTTTAATCTGTACAAAAAGGAAAAGGAAAGAAGAGGTATTGTTTTAATCTGTGTACAAAAAGGAAAAGGAAAGAAGGAAAAGGAAAGAAGAGGTGTAAAACAACATGAAGAAGAGGTATTTTGGTAGAAATCCCTAACCTAGAACAGAAAAACAAACCCCAACAACTGATTGCAGTAATAAATGAGTAACAAACTAAAATAGAGAGCGTTAATAAATTTGGTTGCAGTTAGGTTTACCATTTTATGAAATCATTCTAAGTTTTTCTTGATTCATTTTTTTCTAAGGCTATGTGGATTTGTGAGTTGAGGGAGAGTAAGGGAGAAGATTTAAAAATAAAGTTTTTTATTGTTTATTTAAATGGATTGAATTAAGTGAGGATTAGGGTATAATTTGATTAATATTACGGATCAAAAATATTTAGTTTCAAATTCATTTTCACTTCTCTCTTCAAATTCACTCAAATAAATAACAAAAAAATTTATCTTATATTTCCTTACTTTCAGTCCGCCCTGTAAGTTTTTTATTATGTTTCCTTCCTTTCAGTCCGCCCTGTAAGTTTTTTATTGTAAATAGACATTTATTTATTCAGTTAGTTTTCTTCATGTTCTTATTATTTAGTTGTTAATATTATTTTTAAATTTTCCTTTCATTTAGTTATTAATATTATTTTTAAATGTTATTCTCCAGAAATATTTTAACTATTGGTCTAGTCTCCCTCATGATATACTTCAGCTGATTGCTGAAAAACTTAGCTTTGTTGATTGCTTATCGATGAGCAAAGTTTGTATGAGTTGGAATGCCATTCTTGGAGAAGAACTTCCTAATACACAAAGGCATGGACTTCCTTGTCTCTTGGTTTCAGGTCTGGGGAACAATGGGACTAAAACTTGTATAAGTGTATTAGAGAATCGTGTTTGGGAGTTGAAGTTGCCAGAGTCATGTGGAAAGTATTGTTGGGGATCATTTTGTGACTGGTTGATTATGGTAAATATTCTATTCGAGGTTATAGTTAAAGTTAAGTTACTGAATCCATTTTCAGGAAGTCAAATTGATCTCCCTCCATTATGTAACGATTATCACAAAATGGTGCTCTCTGGGCTTCCCTCTGAGAAAAACTTTATCTGCATGCTTGTACACCGCCGTATTTTTGAGTTGGCTTTTTGGCTTAGAGGAGCAAAATCATGGACTACATATTTTCAACCAAGTCAGCTATGTCAGGATGCTGT
Source organism: Vigna umbellata (assembly GCF_029865625.1). Lineage (NCBI taxonomy): Eukaryota > Viridiplantae > Streptophyta > Magnoliopsida > Fabales > Fabaceae > Vigna > Vigna umbellata. Next base: position 10,187,016 of record NC_142174.1, on the reverse strand, counting down.
ATTTTGTAATGGAAGTTTTTACTTTCTGGATGAAGGATTAGATATTTTGCAAATTGATGTTCGAAGTATCTACTCTGCCATTAAAGATGGAACAGTTTTCGCTTTAAAACCAAGGCGTTATAATGTACGCGGGCCTTATTTTTTTCAAATATTACTGAATCAAAGAAGGACCAAGAAATATTTTGCATATCTTGTGGAGTCAGTTGGGAAACTTTTACTTGTTCTTAGATATTTTAATCTCAAACGAAATAAATGGATTCAGACCAAAAAATTTGAGGTATTTGCATGTGACTTTGAAGAGTTACGTTGGAAGATGGTTGAGGATTTAGGAAATCAAATGATATTTTTGGGGAAATGTTGTTCAACATCCTTCTCTGTAAAGGAAGTTGGAGTTGGAATTAGAAACAGCATTTACTTCTGCAATGATCCAGTGGATCCTTGGGCGAATGAATGGGATTTTAGTCATGCAAAACGTAAAAGGAAGCGTTCAGGCTTGAATAGGACTGATGTAAACAATTGGGGCATTTTCACTTTTGGCAATAAGGATCATGAGTCCTTTTTCTTCCGTGGTGATAGAAATACGTGGACAGACACCTGGTTTACTGCTCCTTCATGGTGGTGCTGTAGAAATATTCCTCCAATAAAAAGGAAGTAAGATTTATATGTCTCTTGTCAAATCTATCAAAGTGGCAGAGATGTTTCATCCATCTCTATCATGGAGGATATTTTTATAATTGGAATGTCGATTATTTTTCTTCATGTTTGGACTTTGAACAATGTGTTTTAATTTATATTTATGATATAGACCTTCAATTTATTATAATTTTATATTCTTGGAGTTATATTTAATCATTCTCATTATATTTGTAGTTTATTATTATTATTTTTTAATTTTTTATTTATTTTTATTGTATTCGGAAAATGTTTTCGGAAACATCTTATCCGGATTATAAGAAAAAAAATTCCAAAATAAATATTTATGAAGGCATTTTTAGATTTGAACTTATTTTCTAGAGCACTATGAAATTTTTTAAATTTCTAAACATAAAAACAATTTTCAGAACAATCATTTCATAAATTTTGTTCTAGAATAATTGTTTTGAAATGTGTTTTTAAATCTAGAAATACCTTCCTAAACCATCATTCCAAAATACAAAAATAAAATCTGCAACAAATGTTTTTGAAAGTATTTAAATAAATCTGCAATTGAGCAATTCTGAAATCTTTTGGCTTTTTGTTCATTACAGCTTGAGACACTGCTAAAATAAAAGACCTAGGAGGAAAGATGATACTATTGACTCAACAATAGTTCAAATAATGTAGTAGAATAGCAAATCATGATAACTAAATTAATTAAACATAAAACTACAATAATGACCCAATTTTTTTTTTTAAATTCATAAAAGCAAGTTATTACATTTGAAAAAGGATTTAATTTCTTCACATCATTTGAGTCATGTTAAATCATTGTTGTAATAAGGTTATTTCATGTTAAATCATTGTTGTAATAAGGTCATTGCATGTTTATATACATGTATGCATATGCTGAATGAATATCATGAATAGTGTGCCAACATACTTCACGACAATTATGCTGTGGAAGACTTTAGGCGATAGATTGACTTAAGGGATTAGATGAAAACGAATGCACTCAGACCCATTGGCTCTGCCATGTTAAAACTGAAATCCCAAAGGCAATACCTTTTTCTATTTTCCAATTTAAAAGTTCAACTACTTCAATGGGATGGATATGGATCAAGGCCTAGTTGATGCTGCAAACTAATAAAGGAAAACACATTTATTTCACTTTTGAATGAAATGTATTGAAAGACTTACTCGGTATATGATCTACGTTAGAGAATTAAAGAACCAGAGGTAGAAAAACTTGTACAAATAAATGTATGAATACTATTTTAAAAAATAAATGAGAAAAGTTAACTAAATACTTTAATGAATTGTTGAATCAAATTTTCGTAATTCAATTTATACTTTTTCTTAAATTATCATTTAAATGTCGTGCATTAAGAATATTTTATATTTTTTTTAGGAAATAATAATATTTTATTTTTTGTTTATTGAGATGTAGTAAAGTTTTCTAATAATTAAATGTTTTTTTCTCTTTTGGGTAAGTTTTTATTATCGTCTTTTCTACATAAATACGATAGTTTTGTCTACAATGTGAAAATAACATGAAGACTAAAGTATTTTAAGAAATTGACAATTTCGATTTCTATCTTTATTTTTTTTAAAAATTAGTCCACATAAAATTTAAAAAAAATGAAATTTTTTATTTAATATTTAATTTTACTTTAATTTAACTCAGTTGAGTCTTACACTAAAAATATTTTTGAACTACAATAGAAAAAACTATATAATTAACTAGACTAATACGTAAAGATAATCATTCAAAATTTATTCAAAGAAAATCTAACTAAACATTTATAAATGCCAAAGCATGGTGTCAGCTGGTGTTAGAGTCTACAAGCTACAGACTTCAATAAAGAGTAAAAACATCGTTATAAATAATTATGGATTAGATATAATTTTTATGATTCATAAAGTATACGAATAATCTATTTTATAATTTAGTTTAGATATAATTTTTTATATAATAAATTAATTACAAAAACTATATTTAAATAAAAATTCTATACACACTTTTAATTCTCTGATCTCTCTTAAGTTGCCATGTTGCCAAGATCACATGATAGACTTTCATACACAAGTTACTCTAAAAATGACTACAAGAGAAAGACAATTATTCTTATCTTGATCTATCACGAAAAAAATTACTGAAAAAAACTAGTCAGTGATTCTTTCAAAAAATTATTCTCAGAATATAATAAATATATGTGCATGTATGTATATAGTAGGTATATTTTGAGAGATGAAAAATAAAGATAGATATTATTTAATGTCAGCGTAATTAGACATTTTTTAATGCTTAAAATCTGAGTTTAAATTTTAGAAAACATACCAACAAATTTGGAAAAGAATCTTTAAATCTAAAAAGCTAAGCAAGTAGAGGGTTAAATGTCAACTCATTCATCAAGCTATCCTGGAACTCATTGTTTCCATTATTCTAGTTACAAAATACAAACAACAGACATGTACTGTATATCACTTTCTATTGCTGAAACAGACACAGGATGACATATAAAAAAAAGATGTGAAGTTGTGTACCAGTGTAACTTTATAATGCGATTTTCCGGAGAGTAACCAAATCAAGTGTGGCACCATAGCTTCTATTTAATGCCTCAGCGCACCAACCATGGCCGTCATCCACCGATGGCATCCTTACTTCCATAACAGGAACAGCAGGTTTGCGAGAACCCGGCATCACAACACCAGCTAAAACTCTTAGCACGTTTGCAGCGTTTATGTCCATGCACACATTGATTTCTGGGATACCTTTAGGGGCCGCAGGTATTCCCATTATCTTGAAATATCCCAACAGGTGGTTTTCTTCGGCCTTTTCCCCCTCACCTTCATAGACAATAATCAATGCCTCCGTTTGATTATCATGAACTGTTGTGAAAACTAGCTCCTTTCGCGCTGGCATAGCAGTATCTTTCGGAATTACGGGTACAAATTTGTTTCCATCAGCACGAATCCCAATGGCAAGAGGTGTAGCTTGGATAGTTAACAAGTCCAAGTTCCCCAAGGGATCATTGATGCCTGAAGCGACTGCTCCTTCCACTGCTGCACCGCATACAGCAGCTTCCAAAGGATGCATGCCTTTATAAAGTTCCTTCCTTCTACAAACGTTAGCAACAAGACTCTTCACCCTGGGGATATAAGAGCATCCACCTACAATTATCACGTCATTTAAATCCCCAACTTCTACCTTGGCATCTTTCAAACACTGAATGATAAGGTTTTCACATTTCTCAAACACCTTTCTGTTAACCTCCTCAAACTCCTCTCGGTGAACAGCTTTGCATATCTTCACATCGTCTCCCAAATCTACATCAACCCGAACGCTGTTCTGAGAGGAAAGTTGGTGAATTGCATCCTGGGTTGCAACTCGTAGCAGGCCCATCCGCTTAATTTCGCTGACTCCATGATTTCGAAATAGATTTTCAGATTCTGGCAACAGATGACGCATCATATTCTGAAGCAAGTCTTCACCACCAATGGTACTTCCTGCCAAAGCTTTAATCTGTGAAACTCCTCCAGCTGTAGCAGTGACAGCAACATCACAATAACCAGCACCCATATTGAAAATTAGAGCAATTTTCTCCATTCCACTGCCCATACTATCATGAGAACTTTTCTGTTGTTGCTGAGCATACAACAAAGCCACAGCTGTTGGTTCAGGCATCAACCTCAGAACATGAAGACCAGCCATGGCACAGGCGCGCTCTATCCGGGTTAGCTGAAATCGACTGAACGAAACTGGAACTGTTAAAACCACGTTTCTTATTCGTCGTTTCAGCTGAGCTTCAATCATTGCTCTTAATTCCACCAGAAATATCGCCAGGACTTCTTCTGGAGTGGTGGATCTCCACACATTGTTCCCTAATGCGGCAATAAATGGACGAACACCGATGTCCAAGGTCTGCACTAGAAATGGGAGATTCTTACAAGCCTGGACAACTGGGTCGGTATCAACTCTGCCTATCAGGCGTTTCATGTTGAAAATCGTGGCTCCAGACAACATCTCATCCTCGTAGGAGAGTTGACTGCTGACTCCACCAGAAGGGGTGTTACCTTTGAAAGTTACAAACGATTTCATAATCTTTTGATTCCCTTTGTTCTTCAAGAGCTCCACTCCAGAACCACTCCACATAGCAACACTACATTGTGATGTGCCAATATCAATTCCAATTGCTATTTCCGAAAAAGTAGATGACTTTTCTTCTCCGGTGGTTTCACTGTCAGACGTCACAATATATGCAGGTTCCGCCATGCTGTGTTTGACAGATAAAAGAAAGTAGAGGTTTATCCATATATTATAATGAAGTGTTTAGCAGAAGGCTCTACAAGACAAACTCAGCATAGACAAGAAAAATCTCTATCAATATTCTGCTTGAAATTTTCAATTTGTGAAAGTTGAGCACTCTTTAGAACAAAAACCGTCTTGATCGTCATAGAAGTGAGGAACAGAGTATATATTAAAGCAAAAGCACAAGTAACATTTCACATGTGATGATTTATGATTGATCATGAGCCATCCATTCTAAATCTGTTTAACTAGATTTTCCCTGAAATTTCTCAAGACAACGCTTCCAGAAGTAAATTAAAATTACACAAGTATACTCATAAGTATTCTACCACAGTTCAGACATAACTACATAATTTTCTCAAACAATAGCACAAAATAAAATAGGAAACATTCTGACGTCGTTCAACTAGAAATAAAGATAGCGCTCAAGTCCTTTCGTTGACGAGACCAAAGATAAATATATATATATATATATATATATATATATATATATTATTTAGGAACAAGAACAATAATAGAACAAATTCCGAGGTTCAAAAACACGAGATACATTCCTCGCAGGACTTCTTACGAACATGTATACTACAAACGAATAACTAGAGTATGTCACTAAAACAATCCACATAAAAAATTCGCACTTATCATGTATTATCCTTCTTAAAAATATGAAATAAATCCGTCAACTTATTACATCTCTTTCAACACCGCAGACAAGTTCATCAAAACGCGAAACCTAACAACGACTCTTTCTCTGATGTAGTCAAGTAGCAAGATCCAAGAAACTAATCATCATCGAGAATAACGTTAAAAGAGCAAGAGATAACACCCGTTCAAATTCCTATTCTCTTCAGTTACATTTTCCCCAATTTCAAAGTTAAGCGAAACTGAGTTGGTAGTGTGATTGTGAGTATGGTGATGACGATTAAATTGATCGATTAACTACTAAAACACAACGATACAGTATAAGAAAAATTAAGCAGTTTCAATCCGGAAGAGATGAAAACCTGAGTGACACAGCAGAGCAACACAATGTGATGGACGATCGATTTCAGCGAGAATGCGAAGCAGACTGAACGAATGAGACTCGGAAACCCAAGTGATTCATATAACAAAAAGAGAGTGAGAGAGTCGCTAACTATCACCAATACAAAGGTGCTGAAGTTCTAGACCCTCCCAGAAACTAACCGTTTAGTGCCTTTTCGCACTTTTGTTTATCTATTACATAAATTATTTTTAATTCTAATTAGTCTTAAATAGTACCATTTTTCTATTATACAAATTTAAAACAATAAATATTCAAAATCAAATCCTAGTTTCTGTTTTGTAATAAATATTTTCTGTATTTTTTTAAATGAGAGTTATATTTTTTATTTACAAAGTTATATTTTAATTATTTTACTGCATCGTGTGCTAATCTCATTTGCAATTAACCATACAGGCTCTACAAACCTGAAAACAGAAAAATAATTTTGAAAAACAAATTATAAGTCGTAATTTGATTTTGTGTATTTCTTATTACCATCTACTACATGCTAGATAAATTCTAGATAGTTATTTTCTCGCTTCTGTTACAGGTCAAGGTAACAGTAGTGAAATATTGAAGTATGTTTTACTTTACAACATAAATTAAGATAAAAATCCGTAAACAGTTTTAGAAAATCAGTAATTTAATTTTGAAAACTAGAAAAGTCTACAAAATAAATTTAAAAATTGATAAAATTTATTTTAATGTCTAAAATGTTGCAGATGAGTGTAACATTATCATATCACACGAGAAAATGCAACCAAGGGTTTTCAAGATATTGACTCAGGAAAAAACATATCAATGTCTGACCGGCAGGTAATGTTTTCTACTAAAATTTTTCTACATTCCTCCAAAAGAGTTTAAAACAAAAATATATAATGCATACATATAATATAAAAGTAATTTGCATAATGATTGTTCCAAAGTCTATCATCATAGTCTTGTTGGCGGCTTGATATTTGTGATGAGTATGATGTTCGGCTACCAAAAATTAGGTACTCTTATATTTATATAATATAAGGGTTAAATATGATTTTAGTCTGGTTGTTTTTGGTTTTCGTCTTTCTTTCAAAGTAAGGTATAATTTGGTTCTTATTTTAAAATTTTGATTTTAGTCCTCATTTGTTACTAAATGAGGACCAAATTTTTAAACAGTGTTTAGTTTTCGAGGACTAAAACGAATCGAAAATATATTTAACCCTTTATATAATTATAATTTATTTATCTATATATATATATATATATGTTCTTTCGATATTAAATACTTAATAAAATATATATATATATATTGTAATTTTAATTTTTAGAAAAATGATTTAATTAGTACTTTTAATAATAAAAGAATAAATATGAATGTGGATACAAATATACTCGTTTTATCTAGAAACGAGAATGAGACAAAAAAAAAATTATATCTAATTAATTTTTATTTAGAAGATATAAATATCATATAATTAAACTTGTACTATTCGGCTTGATCCTACCTATTGTAGAATGATATTTTATTAATTTTAATTTGATTTAACAAGAGTTAAAAAAATCACTACGGTCTAAAAAAAAAAAATTATGTTATAATTGTTTATCTATTTGAATGTCTTCTTTACTTTGGTTTAAGTTCATTTTGATATGGTTTTAAAAGAACTATTATAGTTAAACATAACCTAACATTACAAAATAAATTGTGTAAACCTAAAATATAATTCATAAAAATTTAAAATATTTATTTATTGTGAATTTTAATATACTCCTAGAATCTTCAACACCAAATTCTTCCAAATTAAAAATGCAGAAGAATAATCTTTAAGACAAAAGCAATTTGTCTATCTGTTAGGTTATGCGAATTTGAATGTGTTATCACAAACTATGTTCCCTCTCACACATTACATTACAATTGATTGGGACCTTTTCAAACCAATAATAAACGCCTATGCAATTAATCGTTTGGACCATCTTCTAAGAACTCAATATCATTTATGATTTAAATTAGCAATAATGAAAAGGATTCTTCTTAATTTTTTATTTCATAGGTCAAACAAAATTGCTAAAAACAATTAATAGGCTATTTGTAATATTATTTATAGTGTTTTCGATTGTCTAAGACGTCTTTCTTTTTGTAGCACTCGAAAATATTTTAATAATATATTTTAAAATGAATAGAAAAAATAAATTTTGCAAATAAAAATTATATATTTATTTATTACAAAATTTTTAAATTTTTAAAATATTTTTTCTTTTATTTAAAACACATTTTTATGTAAAATCTTTGTTAGGTTATACTTACATGGACTAAGTAAAGAATAAATTTCTTTAGAACAATCAAATATTAGTTTTGGTAAGTATAATAAATCTTATTTATGTTTGAGTTTTTATTTCTTCTCTTATTTGAAATATATTAAAAGAAGGTGTTGTCACTATAGGATTAAATTTCTCAAACCTTACTTGGATATTTCAATATCCTAAATGTATCTATCTGTAACCAAAAAAGATAGCATGATCATCACTTTGTTCAACTTCAAATATCCTAAATGTATCTATCTATCTGTAACCAAAAACGAAAGCATTGTTTTCAGAAATAACCAGAAAATGAATGTAGGAAGAAAAGAAAAAGTAAAGTCAGTGACAGATCTCTGGAATTAACTTCTAAACAAAATTCATAAGCATAACAACAGACTGCATAATTTAAGTCAATCCATTAGTAGCATCAAGATGTAGAATCATTATATATATATATGGAGAGAGAAACTAATTTAAATGAAGAAATTGGTGACTGAATGATGTGAGAAAAAGAATGAGGTATCAAGGAAACTGGAATGAACCACCAATCTGATTAGAACCAGCAGGAGGGTTGATGGCAACCCAGAGGAGAGAAATTGTGATGGAAATTAGGCCTGACCATACAAAAACTATGGTAGGTGTTCTTCCTCTTCTTCCCATCAAACCTTTTGCAAAGGGATAGAGATGAGCCAAGACCCAAAAACTGAAGAACACACCACCCAGTAGACGGCTCCATTGTGGTATCACACTGTAAATGGTTCTGCTAACTCCAACTGCTATTCCTATCAGGTTAACCATCATAATTGTGATAGGTGGTATCATGAGGGATGTCCATTTCACAACATACAGATCAGCAAATTCATCATCTACATCATCGCCACCTGACTTTGATGTCAAGGTGAATGAGATTTCAATTCCTGCTATGACTTTCAGCAATCCTTGCAGCACAGCAGCAAGATGAGCACTTGTCCCTCCAATCAGCCAGAACTGCTCATTTCTCCACCATTCTTCCAGCTCAATCCCTGACCACTTAATCTCAAGCACTGCAAGTATGCACAGAGTCACGGTGATTCCTAAGAGGTATGATAGAAAAGTGACATTCAGGGTCTGCACGATGAACTGCCCAGAGAAAAGGGACAACGCAGGAAGGAAGCAGTAGACAATCAGAAATATGGATGTGAAAGGGTAGATTCCAACATTCAGATATGCAATTCTTTGAAGAATTTTCATTCTTGGGCTGGCCAGCAAAGCATTGTTTCTTGAGAAGAATATCTCAACTGAGCCAGTAGCCCATCTGAGAACTTGATGCAACCTGTCAGTGAGATTGATGGGAGCAGTTCCACGGAAGGCATCACGTTTGGTCACACAGTAAACTGATTTCCATCCTCTATTGTGCATCCTATACCCTGTCACCACATCCTCTGTCACAGAGCCATAGATCCACCCGACACGGTTTCCCCACTCGGTCTTGTCCTCGTACCAACAGGAGATGACACTGATGGCCTCTGCCACTGTCGACGCATCGAGAAGATCACGGGGGATGGTGAGAGCGCCGGGTGGACGTCCGTTTTTCACGGCAGGGTGATCGGCCAGTGGTCGGCCTTGGAATTCAGCCACAGGAATAGAGTCAATAAGGAAAGTTGAGTTTCCAAATTTCTTCGGGAACAGTGATAGATTCATTTCCTCCTCATCAGAATCACCCATCCTCAATGCCCGGCTCTCTTCTGGGGTGCTTGCCATTGATGCATGTTTCTTCTGACGACCAAAGCAACAATTACAACAACCTGTGTGGTGCTCTTTGGAACGGGGTGGGTCAAAACCATATAGTGCAATCCGTCTGAAAAGGCACCCTGTTCCCACATACACCGGCCCTTGAAGTCCATCAAGGGCTCTCATGTTGACATCAAAGAAGACAGTATTGTGATTGGCATATCTATCAGAGGGATCAATCCCTTCAAACCTTTGGGGGAACTGGACGTAGCAAAGGCGATCGCCTCCACGATCCATCATAAAGCACATGCCTTCCCTCATTGCCTTTGAGTTGTAGATATAGTGATCACAGTCAAGATTGAGAATAAATGGACCATTAGACATGATTGCCGATGCTCGAACCAAGGCATTCATGGCGCCAGCTTTCTTGTTGTGATCATAGCCCGGTCGCTTCTCTCGAGAAACATAAACAAGAAGGGGAAGACGTATATCAACATCAGTTAGGTCTATGAGACTTGTATCATCTGCATTTCCGGGGAGAGGTTCATCGCTAGGAGGCTTCAACATCACCTGCATTATTATCAGAAAACACAATTCATCATACTTAACTCAATAACACTGGTTTGACACTTGAATAAAACATTAGAAGGACCTATTTAGTACCTGAATTATACCAGCATGGTCACCCTTAGAATGCTCGGATGTAGGACTCAACCAAGTTCCTGGCCAATGTGTTCCATCAGCCATCCATGTTGCTTTAGGAATCTTTACCGTTTCTTGAGGTTCATCTCCCCTATTTTGTCTCTGAACTTTCATGGCCTTGATTTCCTCTCTTGCATGATAGGCATCAGATCGGCGCCGAATAGATTCCGGCAGACCATTGATCCTAACCTTAAATTCATCATACTCACGCTTTATTCGCCTTCGATCCTTGACAAAATCAGGCCGCACTTTGTTTTTGTAAGGGTCTCTTTTCAAGTTGAAGTATGATTCAGGATTCCTAGGCTCTATATCATGTTTACGGCAGAAGGGAACCCATGAATTAGCAAAGCTAGCAGCTTCAGCCATTGCCTCAAAAGTTAGGAGCGCACCTCCATCATCAGAAACATAACAAGAAAGCTTCTCCACAGGGTAATCAGCAGCTAAAATAGACAGGATAGTGTTTGCAGTTACGAGAGGAGGTTCTTTCTCAGGATCTGCAGTAGAAACAAATATATCTATTCCTGGAAGATCAGATTTTCCAGTTGGATTGTTAGGGGTGGGTGTTTCAAATTTCTCCTTTAGAACATTAAGATCTGTGGAGCGATTCACTGGGCATAGTTTGGGCAGTTGATCCAGAAGCCAGGAAAAAGCAAACCATATCTCACAAACAACAGACATGCCCCATAGCCATACTGCATCAGTATTTTGGTGTTTGACCCTCCATGCCAAGAACAGTGCCAAGACAACCAAACGAATAAAAATGATAAGACTGCAAACAGACACAACGAACAATAAATTAGTCAAATTTAAGAGTAAAACAAACAAGGAGCGATATTTTACCAGGAAAAAATTATTTAAGAGTAAAGACTGTATACCGATATGGACTCAAAATAGCAGCAGGTATCTTCAGTTTCCTAGTAAGTGGTCTCCAAGGCCTGTTCATCAATTCAGTTGGCTCAACAACATCATCCTCTATTTCATTTCCAAAACCTCCTTCCTTTGGCCATATAGCATTACCATAGCCATAGGTCCCCTTTGTTTCAAAGAGCCACCGGTTATGATCAAAGTCTCCAGTTTGGCTCCTCATTAGCATTGATTTCGTTGACTTCATCAAGGACAATCTCTTCTCCATTTTAGACATTCCACCAGGTGGAGGAAGTGGAAGAGGACGTCCATTATCTACAGCCACTTCATCTAATTCTGTGTTCTTATACTGTTCCTTGCATCCTGGGCAAATACCACCTCCTGTTTTCACTGCATCTATATAACAATCTCTACATATCTTAAAATCACACTCACAGGGAAGAATATCAGCACCACGTTCGTCACTCATCACCTTAGAATCACAACCAGGAACTGCACATGAAGACCCTTTTGCACCAGCCATCTGTGGATGATTTGCTTCAGATTCTATCACCTTATCCATCAGATGGGCACGAGTAACGCTGTTGAATCCACCTGTGAAAAGTGAATTTGACACATATTGCTCCTCAACTTTCTGGGAGATTGATGGATCCATAGGTTGGTTATCTGGGGTGGCTGGTATATGCACTGTATAATTCATGAAGTCTGTGCTCCCTATTTCACTGTCAAGATCATCTCTAGAGTAACTCACATAGCGACCTGAGGAAGTTCTCCGCCCAAATTGTACACTTGGAGGTAAAGGAGGCTTCTGGCCATCAGCTGCATCAGATGATGTTGATATAGATGATCGGCTTGCTCTAAACAATTTTGATGACATATTTGACTACAGAACTGATTATAATATCCTGAAAATCAGAAATTTACTGAATCAGAACTTCATCAAAAGCTATAGATAATTTTCAATTCACAAGAAACACTGAGACCAAATATCAAACATGAATCTTAATCCATAGCTAAGAGTGCTGTGACAGAGAAAGACCGAGAAAAAATTGTATATTATTCAAGTATCAAACAGACAACTGAAACAAGTATAAGCTTTTGAATATTTGTTCTCCTTTGGTGAAAACTCATGTATATTTTCTTATAAGCAAAATATAATCTATGACCCCATTACAATAAACACCTTTCTGATCAAACAAGTAAAACGCTGGCTGGATCTCAATAAAATCTTGAAGATTGATCAGATAATTTCAACAGGTCCACACAAATATCAGAAACAAAAGCGAAACCCGAAAAATGCGAACTTTTGTGAGGGAATAGAAAAGAAGTTGAAAAGATAAAAGACCACATATTCACTGGAATCTACAGAGATGCAGAGACTCAACCCATTGGCATTTTTTCCATAAACCCCCCACTAGAAGATCCAAAAATGTTCTGTTTTTTTTTTCACTCAAAACAAAACCAACCCGAAGAGATTACGAGCTCCAAGTTGTACAGAAGCCATCTTCACACAAAAGCAAAAACACGAACCCCTTTGACACTGCTGTCCCTAATCAGCAGCAGCAACCACATTAACAAGTCAGCCAAAGTTGGTAAACCCCTTTGACTTCCCTGCTTCGGTGAACTCACAAACAATCATAAATCTAAAAAAGCTCAGACTTTTATTTATGCCCAATTCACAATTTCTAAGCTTTCTCATTTTCTTAACCTCAGCCATCACTCATACAGAAAGACTCCTCAGGTAAAGCTTGAACCTTGAAGTAGAAAAACAACCATGAATGCGTGTTACACAAAAGGGGTGGTGCAAAGGATGAAAAACGAAGATTACCTCTTTACTTAGTTTCAGATCTGTGTATTGTGAATTTACCAGAAAGCCATGAGAAAAGAAGAGAAGAGATGAGTTTGAATTTGAATCTGATAGAAAGCTTAAAAGTTATAAAGTATTGAACTTGCTCTCCAACTGTCACCCTTGTAGGCTTCAAAATACAAACAAATAAACGCGCTTACACGACACTATCACACGCAATTTAGACAGAGCAAAGACAGAAGCAGAATCAGTCATCACCAAAACATGTTTTATATCTTTTATTTTGTTTTCTCGGATCTTATTTTATATAAAATATGACATTTTCTGTAATTAATAACATTCGTATTGCAAATCACAAAAGGTTATTTATTTATTTTTGTTTATTTTAGGTATATTAGAATAAAATAAAATAAAATATATTTAATGATTTAAATTACATTAATTTCATTTAATGATTTGTATTAATTTTAAGAAAAATATTTTTTAACAATTTTTTTTATAACGTGGTGACCTGTGGTCTGTTTTAAATATTTTTTTAAAATAAATTTAAATATATTAATAAAATAGTGATTTATAATTTATTGTAAAAAAAAAATTATTATAAAAAGTTATCGACCTATTTCAGAATTTCAGTTAGTTAGCACCAATAGGAGTAGTGATGTTAGTGTTCTCAATTATTCCAAACACCAAAAAGATTGAATTGTACAACTCTATCACTTGCAATTGTAGGGACCATTTTGTAAGAATTTAAAGAACTTGAAAAGAAATTTCAATCATGTGAAATTGGTATGTTTGATGGACAATATTGCAATTTTCTTTTAAAAATATATGAAATAAATTATGTTAAGGAAAAAATATTCATTATCTATGCTTAGATTTTTAATGATGATAATCATTACTGATATGTACTGATATGTATCAATGTCAAGCAATATTCTATTAATTATGTCATGTTAATTTTTTCATTAAGAGTATGATCTCTCACTAGTTTTATTTTAATTAATAGAATTCATCATTGTCGATTAAAAAGCGACATAACAAATAAAAAAACATTTTTTTTAATTAAAAGAGTAGCAGAACATGGAGACAATTAGACAAAATATCACTCTCCCTCGAGAAATGCACTATCCAGAATATAGTTTTATAATTATTCATTTTAAAGATAAAAAAATAATCTCCATTTTTAGAAAATTAGTTTGCTTTTCATAAAGTTGCAGAAAATGCGAAGCGTGGACCTCCTCCATCAGAATTGTTCCCATAAAAATTCGTGAACTTTTGTTGTAAATTGTTAACAAATAAATATCAATCATGACTATCTAAAAAGAACAACACAATAATGTCTTTTATTAAAAAAAGGAAAAGATTTTTTCTTAAAATGAGTAATTTAAATTTATTATGTATTTTTTGAAATAAAATCATGACTAAGTTTCAATATTTAGAACAATAATTATTTTTAATTATTAATCTTGTTGATATATGCCATAATTAAATATAAAACTAAATTATATTGAATATTGGCAACCTTTAAATAGGTGCAAAAAGGTCCTTGGACCAAGTATAAATAATAAAAACAAATAAGATCAATTTGAGGGAAGGATGTTGAGTACAAACAAAGTTCCACATCGAATAAAATAAGAGATGAACATGCGTTTATATACACATAACATATCTCTATTGTTAAGAAGTTTTTTGAAGTGGTACCAAAAGCAAATCCGTGAGAACTTGGCCCAAACTGTCTTTTCTTATTGAGTTATATTTAATGTTATTTTTATAAAAAGGTTTAATGAAGACTTTAATGTATAATTTTTTTTGTTAAAACTTTGTAGGTAATACATTCTCAACTATATTTTTTTACAAGAAATTGACTGGTTATTATTATATCTTATAACATCAATTCCAAAATAACTTGCTCCACCCCTTGCGTTGAAAATTGCTCTTCGTTTATGTTTAAATTAAAGTACGTAGGTTTTAGTACTTTTTCAATTTTCTATATTTTACTTTACCCGCTACAAGGAAAAAATGTAACTTAGAAACTAAAGAGTTGGCTGAGTCGAGAAAAGACTAATGTGATTATGATTTGGTTTCATACGTAATATTTGTTGAAGATTTCAAATTTAAATGAGATTATGCATATATTAATATAATCACGTAAAAAATTATAAGAAAATGTTCCGAGAACAATTTAATGAAGTTTTATTTTTATTTCATTTCAATATAGACATAGCAATTTTATTTTCAATATTTTTAGTGTTGTAAACTATCTACGAGAAAAGAAATAAATGTTTTCAATATTTTTTTCTAAAAACAAAGTAACAGTTGGAGATGAAAAAAAAAATCAAAACTCAATTTTGAAAAAAGGAAAGTTAAATATGTTTTTAGTTTTTAAGAACTCTAACCATAAAATAAGATTTACATCAACTCTAAATTAACTTTATTTCTACTTGATGTGAGACTTCTAATATATTATTTATGATACTAAAATTGATGGTCCAATTACAGTTTAATAACATATGAAATAATATATCCAACAAATAATAAATATCGTTAAAATAGACTCTAACCATAACATATTAATAAATAAATTTTAAGTCTAAATTTCAATTTAATTTATAAGTTAATATGAAAGCAAAAATATGTTCATCAATGTCATATAAATTAACTCTAACAAAATTTATTTGTACGCATGAAGAGAATTGTTTTAGATACTTCACCGCTATAATTTGACCGAAAAAGCAGCGTTTTAGGTGTTAGCGTGCCTGTTCACGCGTCAAACCCAACCCAATGTCTCTGTCATAATTGTAACGTGCTTTTGTTACTAACATTAAATTAAGCACGCCGTTTCAAAACGCTACATTCTTTCTTATATTGTATATCCATTCTTCCAAAACGTTATCATTTCTTATTTTCCATATCTGAATGTGTGACAAAAGACGAGCGTAATCACATGTTCATATCATGTGCCATGATGCCATGTCATATCTATCGAAGGTTTCTCCTAAAAAATACGTAACTGCGTTACCAAACGCGCTTCCATTGTGTTGGTGCTGGGTGCAATGCTCAACTGTGCTTTCTCCTTGACATTGGAAGATAATAGATTACTCCAAAAAGAAGGTTTTCCCATTCAAAACATAAGAATAACGATACTAAAAACATCTTTTTTACAATATTTTAACATTATTTATGTATCATTATCTAATTGATCTAAAGTTACTCCACAATCAATAATAATAATTATAAACACCAAACTAAACCAATTAGATAAATGATATTAAAATATTGTAAAAAAAATGTGGTCACCAAAACATAAAAAGTAAATTGACATTGTTAAAGTGCAGAAAAAAGTAGCCTTGGTGTTATCTAACTAAATTCTGATGTGGCATTATCATCATACATGAACAAGAAAAAATCATTGTTATGTAACAGATGACAGAGAGTGAACGAAACCTCGTTGAAATTATCCAGAGTTTCCCACGTATATCTTGTCTGTAGATCACTTATATACCATAATGCAAACATAAGTTGCACACAAAGTGCAAAAAAAATAATGGAGCGAGCAATCTTACATCTGGATATAAAAGTAACGTGACATTAAAACCACTCTGTTCTATATTCATCGTAAATTAGTATTGCAGCTCAGAAAGAGATGAGATCATCTTTCGATGATTGCTGTTTCTTTGTATCGTGTCCCCCATCTGATGCTTCACCACTTTTTTTCCCAAAAATCATCTCATCAAGATCATCCATCATGTCATCGTTGCTTCCTCCCTGGGGTGTTCTTGATCCAGCGGGCTTTCTAATCAAGGCATCTTCTTTAATATGGCGTGGTGATTCGTCTGGCTCCACAGCAACTGGTATCATGGCTGGTTCAGGCTGAAGTGGAGCAGCTGCAGGCTGCTTCAACTCTTCGTACTTGGTCAGAACCTTCTGAATCTCATCGTTAACGTTCAAGGCCTCAAAAAGCAGTGCTTCATTATCCCCAGCAGTTTCAACAATTCTCTGCACAGTAGTTTGTGACCGACGACACTGCTGTACAAGTGTGGAGGTCAAATCATCCTGCAGATGGAAGAAATGGTCACGTTTACATTTTTGGCAATTCATCAATGCCTGATTCAATACGCTTCTTCTCTAGCAAGGTACATCACATGGTTAAAACTGACTTTTATTTGCGGAATTTGCAAGGGTAGTTTAGAATAAGTTCTTGACTGGGTGTTGCCTAATTAAGTAAATAGGATAATTAAGAGATTATTGAATAAATGGCATCCCTCTTTGCAGTACCATCATCCTAATAAACCAGTAATTCAAAATTTCAGATAAAGAATACCCATCACTGCATTATCATGGCCAAGGGGGATAATAAATCTCGATACTGGAAACCATACAAGATATAATTAACTTCAATAAACTATAACAAGCATTACCAGTTCATTTTGTTTCTTTGGAGAGGATATCATTACTATTATCACTGAAATCATCATCAATAAATCGGTTCCCTCAACTGCCTACGGAGAAGACCAATTTCTTAAGTCTATTTCAGTTTTACAACACTTTTTAAATTTCTATACTTCAAAATAAAATAATCCAAAGAACAAAGTCTTGCATTGACAAATACCACTCACGATTTTTTATGACTATATATATATATATATATATATATATATATATATATATATATATATATATATATATATATATATATATATATAGTGTAACACATAATTCTAAACCAATAAAAGATTTTCAAAAGAACAAATATTTACATAGTAAAGTAGCTCAAGATAAACACTGACCAGTCAGAGTAAAATACGGAGATACACTGGACAAAACCTTGTGAAGATAATACCCAAGTGGTTTACGTTTACAGTAGATGACATTTCCATAACCACAATATCTACAATTTTTCCATCACCAGTGAGTTCAAACTGACAACTTTATAGATTTAAGAAAACTGTCCGCTTTCGTATTGTGAAAAGCACAAGACAGTAAGCAAAACAGAGGCCATCACAGCACAGAGTAAATTTTGATGAGAGAAAAGGTCATGCAACAACATCAGAGGCTATTAGTTACAAAAGCAACTGAAGTTATATCCATATCCCATCCACAAATAACAGAAATCGGTCGTAATCCAAACCTAAATTACTTATGGTCAAAATCAATCGAGAGCAACGAAACAACACATTCAAAAATAGCAATTACTAACATCAGACCACCACAACGAATATACCTGTAAAGCATCCTGTTGCGGCGAAGACGACAACACAGTGGAAAGAAGCTCAATGCTATTTCTCGCAACATCAAAGGCTTCCTTAGTCTGTTCAGGAGAAAAACTCTGAACAGGAACATCATGCTCAAACTGCCCAGGAACATCATGCTCAAACTGCTGTTGAAGACTGACATCAACCTCCGTAGCAGAAACTGAACGAGGCGGAGTGAATATAGGAGCCAAGCTTTCATTGTCACGACCAGGAAACCTTATACCCCTCGATTTCAGACTCTGAAAAACAACAAAAAAAACTCCTAAATATAACCGAAAAATTCTCACACCAGTTAATTAATTCACAGGCTTTGGTCTCAAACTGTTTGAATTCAACTAAAAGTGAAGACAGAAACAGAGAGAGAACCTTGTAAGTTTCTTCAAAGACGGGGAGATATCGCAACTCGCCGGTTGACTCACCCCAGGCTTCGATCATCATCAAGGCCTTGTTCCGGTTATTGACGACCGTCTGGGGGTCGTCGATGAGTCTGACCATCTCGTCGAGAACACGCTCGGCGGCGACCTCGGAGAAGGCCTTCTCGCAGTTTTTGACGCAGGTTTCGAGGAGGACGAGGGCGAGGTACTGAACCCTAGGGCTTTTCACCATGATCCTCTTCTTGATTCCCCTTATGAGCTCTACGCTGGAGAGCTTGTCGGTGTTGATGAGGTCGCAGAGATCGAGGTTGAGGGCCCAATCGGGCTCGTCTAGGGCCTCCGAAGTGGCGTCCTCCACCAGCTTGTCGGCCTGATTCGGGCCCTGGAAGAACTCTCTGACCTTGAAGCTCATCGAACTCATTCCCTCACTCATCTTCCGACCCACTTCCACTCCTCCGATTTTCAGACGCTCCCCCAAAGCATTCACTTTTTCCATCAGATTATCGCTCATCTTCTGATTCTGATTCTGATCCAAACAAGATCAACGGAAAAGGATTTTTCACAGTGAAGTGTTCGGTGCTCTCAACAACGCGTGACGACTGGGCAAAGTCTACCCCTTCGCAACGCAACACTCTGTTTTCCCCCTTTCCCTTTCTCTGTTGTTTCCTTTTAATAGGAACAGAGTGTTTTAACTTTTCTTTAAAAATATCATATTTAGGGTTTCTTCTCAATTCATATGTTAAAATAATTTAATTGTTTAGATTTTAAATTGTAATGTAATTAAGTGGATAGCTTCATTTAGACTTCAGAGGTACTTTTTCAGTCTTCTTTACCATCTTCCAAACTTCCTTCTCACTCCAAATTCATTATTCCATAACTATTTTCTTTTTTCAAACTCCTTTTCTTCTAAAGTTCTAAGTGTTCTAGTCAATTTGTCAGTCAAATTACCTCATAGATTGTGTCACTTACCAACAACTAAGTGTAAATGAGTTGAGTTTTCCCCTATTCTTTAATTATATAATCAAGTTAAATGTGAATCACCCTTAAGCTTTTTAGTTAATTAGTTAAATAAATTCAACGAAACACTATATACGAGTCAATATTGTTGTATTCTTTATAACGAATTCAGTAAAATCCATATGAATTTTTTGAAAAAATATAGTTTCTTTTATAAAAATAATTACCCTTTAAAAAAATATTATACTTAACTTGATGAATTAGTTGAACAAATGCATATCACCTGCTCCATTTTCTTCTCTCTTTTTTTCATATTTGTTTACAAGTTTTATCATGTTTAAAATAAGTGGTTGCATAAGTTCATCCTTTATAACTGTGATAGTTAATAAATGTCGTAAAAAAATTCTTCCTATGTATTTTATTTACAACAAAAACTTCTTTGTTTCATAGGTTTGAGACGAATAACGAGTGTCAATAATTCATATAAACGTACATTAACCTATACATGTGTGTATGCTGCAAATTCATTTCGTGTGTGGTATTTGTATATTTACTTAATAAGTAATATGTTTGCCTGTGTTTTTTACATAATATATTTGTTGAATTTTAAATTTTAAATTTTAAGGTTGATTTGGAAAATTTTAGAAGGAGATGCAAGAGAGATTGTAATTCAATTTTTTTTTATTAATAACAAACATGTATTGATGATTTTTTTTATTAATATTAATTGTTTCCCTACACTATGCACATAGAAATAAATAAATCAAAGTAATGAGAAAATAACAACGATACAATATTTATACATAAAAAAGAAATATATATTATGCAATTTTGAATTCTTTGAACATCTTTCATTTTAATTTTTTTCATATCTTTAAGGACTTTGAATTTAAGAATTTATTTTTATTAATATCATTCACTTTTCCAAGAAATAAATACAAAGGAATCACGCAGAATAAATTTTGTGCGATTTAATAATAATAGTAGTAATCACTTAAAAATAATGATAGTAATCAATAGTTTGTTGTGTTGGGTCTTTTGTTTGTTGTGATTTCCTTTATATTTTCATTTTACTTACTTATTTTGGTTTGTTTAAAACTGAATGATTATATTAATTATAATTATAATAATCACTAACAAATCAGCGTTACATCATAATTTCAACAGGGCAATTATGACATTCGATGGCAGTTTTGTCACCACTTAAAATATAAGTTTTCATGGCTGTAATATCTAGTTCTGTTTAAAAAAAAACTATTCTTCAATGTTATAATTGTGACTGAAAAAAAACTACCATATCATAATTATGCTGATTTACATTTTAAAGGGATGAATGTCAATTTAATATAATTAAATTTTCTTCTCACTTTATTTCTCTTTTTATCCAAATAAGAAAAAACTCTTAATTTTTTCATATTCACTCTTATTTCATCAATACAAAGATAGAAAAGAAATGTGCATTTCTAAGCATGGATAAAATCTATTTCAAACACCCTTTTAATGTATTCAGCAAGTAAAGAAAGATAATAAAGAAATAAAATATATAAGTATAAATTCTCAATGAATTAGAGTTAACAATAATCTCAGAAGTGAAAGCAGCTGGGCGTCCATAAATAGGTGAAGGTGAAATCTTCAAGAACTCCTGTTTTCCTTTCATCAAATTTCTTATCCTTTTTCTTTTGGTTAAAAACACTATTTCATCTCCTATCTAAAGCTAAAAAGGGGACAAAATTTGCACATTTGAGAATAATGACTATTATCCATAACCTCTAATAATGTCTATTCGTGATAATCAAAATACCTGAGCAGGACAACAGAAAGAAGTGAGAAAGGAGTGACGTTACAAGTCGTACAAAAACCCAATCATTGGTTACTTCCATCACCGTTTCTCAAGACCCAAACAGAACCTTTTGAAACACATAACTCACTCATGACCTGAAATTGTTTCAGAAAAAGATAAACAAACAACCATTAGGATAATAAACCAGGAAAACATCAGTCAAGCTTTTATTTGCATTCTATCCATGTTAAAAAAATCATTATCTACTTTCAAATTAATATGGCTACACAGGTGACCTTCATTCTCTTTTATCTTGTCTAAAATATCAAAGTCTCAAGATAGATTGTGCAAGGTTTCCTGTCTTTGTGTCTATTTACATCATATCCATGCCTAGTACTTTTTGTAAACTACAAATAAATAAGTAGCATACCACAGCCAACTCATGAAAAAAAAAATCACCTTGTTATATTCGTTGTTAGGGACCTCTCTACCCAGTTTTCTCCTTGCAGCTTCAAGTATCTCAGCCTTCTTGAGCTTGGCATTGGGTCCACTTCCACGAAGCATATCAATTACAACATCTCTACAGAAACAGATGCAGTCCTTAGCATTATCTAACAAATGAAATATGCTACTTGTTTTTTAAATTTTCAGACCTCCCATGGAATGAAAACATTTTCCTTTTGGGGGTAGAGGTGAGGAAGAGAAAAACCAACCTGAATGGATCATCTTGTGATGATTTCAATACATAATAACCATGGATTTCACATGAAACTTCATTTATGACTGCCATTAACTCATTATGTGGACCATCAAGACTGTGAGCCGCATCCACAGCAATTTTAGAATCTCCCTTTGAAAGCATGGCTTTGGAAACTGCCATCTCACGCAATCCTTGGCATATCACTTTGAAACTGCCAATATAAATAGAAACAGCAGAAGACAACTGTCAAACAAGATAAAAATATAGAACTTCTGTTGAGCCAAATTATATTCAATGAAGGAGAATTCCCCCCTCATGCAATTACTATCACCATGACTATAAGAGTGACAAACTGGTCAGAAAGATGCATACCACTGAGGTGAATTTTCAAGGACTGGCATCAGCAGCTTACAACCTTATCCCAATTTAAATAAAGATTTAATCCAAATAACCAATTGCCATGAAGAATTTGGTTTGAGGGAAACCACCAGACATTAGCTGACAAAAAAGTAGTTATTTATAAATTTAGCCTAGAACCATAGCCACCTCATTTCTGCAACACGTACACAAATTTTATCTCTCTTCAGATCACCCACCTATGTCGAACTGAAGTCCCTCAATATCACTCCAAACAAACCGTTCAAAACAAAAATTCCAATCAGCAAGACATTGGAATAAGAAAGAAAACATTGTTTTATTTGTTTTTACAAAAGAATATTAGCTCAAAAGATTTCTTCAATTCACTGACTGACACTTCCAGCCATAAGTACCACGGCCAAAGAAATACAGCAGAGTTTCATGTGGCTTTACACTCCCTCCTGTACAAAATAGTATAAAATTCTTGATGCCACATGGGACCTAGTTACATGCCCAATGACTGTTGTGAGCACAGCTTGTGATCTCTTGGTGTCTTTGCATACTATATCAAGAAAAGCATACAATCCAGAACACGGGGATACAACATTTTAAAATATATGCATAATACAACATAAGGTGTTAACAAAACACACAAATCTCATGTAACAAAAGAGAAAATTGATTTCTTCAATTACACAAAAAATAAAAATAAAGCACGTGTGTTGTAAGTGGTATGAAGTTAACTACAACTATCGCGCTTCTCAATATTATCACAACAATAATTTCAACATGGGAAATCACCAAAGCAAAAGGATAGATGTCTCTATAACAGTACCTGCAAACTTTGTTAGTCTGAAAAAGCTTCTTGAGGGCAATTGGTAGAGCATGTCGGGTTTCATTTGACATGGTCATTTTCCCAGTAGACACTCCAGCCAGACTTGTTCTCCCTTGATCAGAACTTGCTGATTTAAGAGCCTCATTGTTTACACCTTGGTTTGCTACAGCACTTTTACCAATTTTACGTTTTCCAGCATTTGATACAAGACCAGGTAAATGTTGTTCCAAACCTTTGAAAAGTCTTTCCTGTTTTTCAACAATATCTGGATAGAGTTTTTTGAATGACTCATCAGGTCGCTCTTTGAATTTCCAGTAAGGTTTTGGTTCTCCAGCAGATTTATCAAGATTAGCTGTTTCCAAGCCAAATTGCTTCAGGAACTCCTTCACATGAGTAGTAAGTTCACCTCGAACATTCATATCAGAAGACTGAACTTTCAAATTCTTGCTAAACATTAGTAAGACATAATCTCTGGCCAAAGATTCTGCGCCACCATTAGGATATAGCAATGAACTTTTTGCAGTCCATAGTCCCCACAACAATATTGCATGTTGCTGTAGGAATTTTAGAATTTCCTCCTCGGAGTATTCAGGAGCAAAGTGTTTTATAGCACTGAAACGCTGTGGTGTATATGTCTATCATAAAGAGCAGTGTTAGGCAAGTTATAAAAAGTAGCACAGAAAAACATTATTCACGAATAGAAGATTACAGCACAGAAGAACTAGCTGATTCAATTCACAAACAAATGAATTTTTATATGGGGGGAAAATTAAAATCCCCTACCTATAATATTCATAACCTCTTTTGAAATCATTGTTACTTTTGATATGTATTATACGAAATCTAACTATACATCATACTTTTGACTGTATTTAGGTTAATCCTGAACTTATTTTTAAAACTATGCAGTCCATTGATGTTAACTTAAATTTTTGCATTAATTTATTACTTACGGATATGTATAAAATTTTTGCATTAATTTATTACTTACGGATATGGATAAATGTTCAATTATCACTATTTCAACTACAGTTAAATTAATAAACTGAATACTTGCTTTAATTCGTTCTGTAACCAATCTAATTTTAAAGACATTAGTTGTGATGTGTGCACTACCACCCAAATAAGCAAGTTCATTAATAATTAAGACCAGTGTTAAATACAAACACTTTTCATTCATACTGAAAGCAGAACTTCAGTGTTTGCAATATTATCAATGAGCAGTTTCGTGCACATGTCCATATTATTTGCTATAAATATATCCACTAATAACAGTTAACACACATAAAACACCAGTAGTGAATTGGGAATATGATAGGTTCAAGGGAAATGTTTATATTAGGAGAAATAAAAGGTACAGACAGTTATAACTTTCTGTGGGTAGGTTTTGTTGTCTTAGACTTTTATGAAGTTTGTGTAGGAAGTCAGTTTGGGTAGGTTTTTATTTGATTTTGTACATTCTGAAAAGAACAGGAAGAGTGGAGAGTCTGGTTCTCTCGAATAACCAGAAATTTTATGTGTTTGGTTTCTCCACATAGGAGGAAATCTGGTATGTTGTTGGAATAAATATCTGCGGTTTCTAAAGCATTTCATTATAGGTCTGAATACCTATCAGAATACAGAATATCTTCTTTAAAAATAAGAATGTAGTCAACTATGAACAAGCATAGGAAGTAAGAGGAAGAATTCTAGATCTCAATGTCCCTATCTCAATAAAAAACAAATAATGTTACAAACCTTCAGCATTTTCTTAAGTCGCTCTTCCACGGGTAATGATAGTAGATCCCTAAATTTGCATACACACGATAGTCAGAATTATAAGTCAATAGCAATAGAATAAACCAATAAAGATAAACAATGTAGAATTATAAGAGCAAGAAACATAATATCAAGAAGTCAACAGAAGCAATAGAAAGTATATAACAATAACAATAAATATACAGAAAAGGACAGACTAGCAGATACAGAAGGACAAAGAGTGAGTCCTACATACAGCTAATGGAAAACCTTTAATAAAAAATGAGGGGGCAAAAATTAAATTAAAAAAATTTGACATTCAAGGAAGACGGCACCTTTTAGAAGGAGCCTTTGATAAATTGTTGCTGGTTCCTCCAGGACACAGTGCGGTAACATAATCAAACCTGAATCAAAGATTTACAAACTTCAAAAATTCAGTAATTCACATATCAGATAAGAGTGCAAAAAGAACAATAGGACATATTACGCTCTCATTGTGAAGTTTATAGGAGAACTTTCTTGTCCCATCATTTGCTCCAAATATCTAGAGGAGAGATCACTCTTGCAGCTATGGTACTTAAGAGGTAGCCAGTTCTTCACACGATGTAGAAAAAAATAACACTGATTAGAACAGGAACTTAAAATAAACGGAATGTTATGAAACAAAATCACCATTAAGAAATTCTTGACAGAAAATGCAAATATATGGAACTATTTCTTACTTAATTTAAGAGGAGAACATGTTATTTATCAATGTATCACAAGTTCGTTACGGATTGTCCCGTGCAAAAAACACAAAATAACCATCGTCCTAATCCTACATCCATTATTCATGGTCATAACCATAAACATTTATTGAAGTTGTTAGAATATATGAATTTCATCTTATAAAAATATTTTATTGTATCTTAGAATGTCTTATATTATCCTCGAGGATTAATGGTCCTATTTCCTTACTGTCCCTTAGGATTTGTCATCATATAATAAGAGAAAAAGGTTATTGAACAATAAAGAGTGCATGTCAACTTATTAGTGGAAACTAAATTAAATGAACTGTAAGACACTACAAGAACGTAATCCAAATTTCAGGAAAAAAAAAAGGAGAGACTTGACTGTAGCCAGTAGCTTAACATTATAGCCAGGCATGACGAAATACAGAGATTTTGTGGAGATTAGTTAGAGAAAGGGAAGAATTAGAAATTATGTGATCAGAAGCTCCAGCGTACATAATCCAGGATCTACAAGAAAATGATAGAGAGAAATAAACTTAAAAAACTACTCGATTTAGAGACTGAGGAGGAGGTAGTTCTAATGGACAGCCTTTAGTTAAAAAATACTCTTTGCAATCATTGTCTGACAATAAGAAAAACTTATTCTCTTAAAACTTCATCCTTTCCCTCGAAATCCAACGTCTACACTTCTGCAAATGTTAAGAAAAATAAACTGGGAGAGGAGGGAATAGAAATTGCATTCAGAGTATAGTTGTGGAGACAAAACTTTGACAAGGATTAAAATGAACAAACTGAAAAATTACTAGATTAGGAGAGTTAGAGATAATTCTTGAGTGGACAGCCTTTAGTTGAAATACTCTCTGTAACCATTGCCTGATAAGAAAAACTTATTCTCTTAAGAAGGAGATCCATCCTTTCTCTCGAAATCCAACACTAATTTGCAAACGTTAAAAGGTATGAACAGTGGAAAGAGCAAATAGAAAATGCACTGAGAAATAATAGACATGAAACGGGGAAGATGACTCTCACAACAACCCAAAAGGGCAACCAGCAGAATGCAGCCAAAAGTAATGACTGTCTGACAATGAGAAGAGGGTTCACTAGACAAGGGAGTGGTAGCATAAAGAGGCAGCTTTCCCAGCTACAAGACTACTTCGTCTGGCCAAAACTTCCAGATGGAGACAACAGACAGGCCAAGTCTGAGGAGCAATGGACTTGTACTGAAACTCAACCTTGCATAGACAGAGCAGATGCACAGCAGAGACCAAAAAACATCATATGTAAATCACACAGCAGGATTAACTACTATAGTACCTCATCCTCATCATTCTTTTGCTCAATAGATGGTTCAGTTGGCTTATTCTGCAACAAAGAAGAAAAATATATTAGCTAGAAGGAAATTAGCTAACAAGCCTTAACAGAATACAAGCACCAGAAAAAAAATTGCAAGATGGATTGATACTGGAACAAGACAGCTTGTGAACTAAACACACAAGATAACAAAATCTATGTCTAGTTTCAAGCATAGTTGGCACAAATAGAACCAAAGTGCTAATTGCTAAATATTAAATTTAGCAATTTATGAACAACAAAGCCAATGATCTTGTAAGTATGAAGCAGCAACCAAACATTTGTAACTTTATTATTTTTGGGGGGACATACATGCCTATTATGGATTTTTTAATCCTACATTTACTTGAAATAAACCAACCTAAAATAAACCACCTAATTATCTAAAAAAGTGCATGGAAAAATAATTCAAGATTGCCAATGTCATTGTATGAAAACTATAATTCCGGCACCTTGCTCTAGTAAAATCAAATTTAAACTGACATAATAAAATAACTATGATGCATGAATGGAAAAAATACATGGTACCTGCTTCTTTGATGTAGCAACAGGCTTTTCTTCATTAGAGCCCTCAATTTTGACTGTAGCATTTGCCCCAGCTAAGGTGACATTCTTCCTTTTTGAACCACCAGAATTCAGATGATATAATTTTGGTCGAAGCTGCACAACTGCATGAATTGGATGCAGGTGTAACTGTAACGAAGAAAAAGGTAGGCAAATTTACATTTCTTTTCTAAAATAACAATCAACTTGAATATCACAAAAGAAAAATTCATAAAATCATCATGCTCTCAGAAGATATATATAAACAAAATGTTGGTAGTAGACACATAAGGCATCTGAACTATATAATACTTTAAAATGCTAAATATAACCATCTGCAATTAAATGAAAAGCAATCAATTTTGCTGGGTGAATCATTCATGATTCCAACCTGATAAGTCTTTACAAGATTATGTTCAATTATTTTTCTTTTAAGTAATCCAAAGTTTTCCCATTTATTTCAAGGCACGCTTTTTATTCCTTGTTCAAGTCATAAAATAGAATGGGGTAAATAATTACCTTATCTCCCATAAGAAGCCCAGCAGCAGTTGCAGCTTGTCCACCTGCACGAGGTGGCTTCCATGAAGTTGAATAAGTCTGAAGAGAATTAAAACAATTGAATCATACTTACAATGCACACAATATAATGCTTTTCCAATACACGTAACAAGTACAAAATAAAAGTACTTAATTGTAAGCATCAACTTCAAATATTCTTGTGTTAAAAGTTTATCGGGGCAACTTGACAAACAAAAAGGTTTAGCATACCATGGAATAAAAAAAATAGAAATAAAGAACACATCAACACCAATCAAACATTATATCACTAGTTGAAACAAGCTGCATGGATCAAAGTTCAAACAATTGGGAACCATTGTACCATTGGTTCATTTCATAAAGATTTCACAAAGTTGTATACTAATACATTGGTTGTCTAACACAACCATTTAAAAATATAGGAAAAGTACTTCTGATGAGTTTAAGTAATTCTTTGCAATATTTCACGAAAACAATATGCTTTTTGCAAAAACTGCAGCAGGTTTTCTGCTAATTGGTGAAGCAAGCTTTTGACAGGCTAAATTTTCATTGCACTTCCCATCAATATATGAAGAGAAGCATAAACTAACTATGATTCTCTTAACAATACCAAATTAACATGTTGAAAATTAAGTAACATTGACAAGCCACAAATAAAATGACGTAATTTAAAGTAATTCCGGCCCCATCCTTTAACCCTCATTTAAGGGGCATCTAGAAAAGTTTATGTGGGCTTAGACAATGGCTTATAACTCCTATAAACTATTTTTAACTTCATTAAAACAGATCTTGAGTGAAGTAAGACTTTTATTGACAAAATTATAACACAAGTTCAGATATCCAATAAATGTATAACTAAGCCATTTATCAAAACACGACCAAGATGTCCTAAGGAAAACTAGCAAAAGTAACTAGGTTTGCCAGTTTCACACAACTTCGCACGTGCAAGTGGAACCAACAAATAAGTATTTTGAAGGATGCTAATTTCAAACAAGTAGCCAAGATATCATAAAGGAGCACTAATATATCCAGGGAATAATGGCTTCTAAATTGCCAAGCCCGCATCAAAACTACTTGAGTCTTTCTCCATAAAATATTCAATAGAAATACACTTATATTGCTAATTTTAGAGCCAAGAAGCCCTAGAAACTTCGTCATCACTTGTTTAACCAAACATCTTGGTTATTTTACTTTACTCAGTGTGGTTTGTAAGACACACTTGAAATGCAAAAATGATGTACACCTCATCATAGAGATAATCGCAGTAATAAAGAAGTAAACCTGCTTGGTGACGTTGTGTTTGTTGGCAAACTCTCTGTCAATATTACTTGACTCCATTTCAATGGGTAAATCAAGCTCCACTTCTGAACTCTCTGGTTTCAACCTTACCTACACAATAATAATTAAAAGGAACGTTAACATGATTGATATCCCATTTTCCTCCAGAAAAACTATTCAACAAACATACCTCTTCGCATCTGTCATCTATGTCGTAAGGTCGCCAACTAGGTCTCAAGGGATACTGAAAAACATACAACTAAAAAGCGACAAGGGAAAATTACTCTCAAATTATGAAAAAAAAAACTGCAGAATCGAACAAACAAAATGGCGTGAGCGAAACGCCAACCTGAGTCTCGGCATCAATAGAAGGTGTGAAGAAAACGTCAATTTCGCGTATAACTGTGTCTTCGGGAGTATCTTCGTCCATGGGATCATCTCGTCCTGCTTCTGCTTCGTCCTCGGGTTCAGATTTCGGTTCCGTTTCCATTTGGACATCGGTGTTGAGTTCAGGCTTTATATGAATTGGTGACACTGTTGCTACGCCATCTTCGTTCTTTTTGACAGTTGCAACGAATTCTTGAGACTCTGGTTTGGAGATAGATGGTTCGGGTTGGGGTTGGGGTTGAGGTTCAGTTTTGGGGCCAGGTACCACTTTTGGTTTAGGTTTGAGCTTCGATGATTTTGGCGCGAACTTGGAGACTCTAGAAGCGGCCTTCACTGGCGCTTCTTCTAAGTCGTCGAAGTCCATAGCGTGGAGTGCTTAGTTGCTTCACGGCGGATGCGACCGATTACGGCGGGTCAGGTCGCCGAGGGACGCGGCGGACGGTGGAGAAACGGTAGTGGCAGTGGTAGTGATAGTGCCCTTAGCCTTCTGATATGAGTAAACAATTTTTGACGCTACTGAAATTAAATTTTGTTAACCTAGGAAGTGATTCACCTAAATCTCCCCTTTTATTTCGGTGAGGTTTTTTAATCAATACAAAAAATCTTATATTATATCATATGATCAAAGCTAATTTCTGATTACATTTTCTGCATAAACTAAGGGATATTTTTGTAATAATACAGAAATAATATCTGATTCTTGAGATAAATAAAATATAACAGTGTAAGATCTTATTTATATTTCCAAAGATAAATTCAAACTATCACAATTGCAAGATGAAATATATCATGTTGTTTATATATATTATATTGTATATTTTATAATATACAACCATTATGAGAGACTTTTATTTGGTGAATATAATTAGTTTCCTGGTTATACTTTTTAGGGTTAAATATGTTTTTAGTCCCTAAACTATTGGCCGTTTTTGGTTTTCGTCCCTCTTCCAAAGTAAGGTACAATTTGGTCCTCATTCTTTAGAAAAACGTTCGTTTTAGTCCTCAAAATTTTGTTTTTAGTCCTCGTTTTAGTCCTCAAAACGTTCGTTTTTTCGACTAAAACGAACGTTTTTTAAAGATTAAGGACTAAATTGTACCTTACTTTGGAAGAGGGACGAAAACCAGGAACGGTCAATAGTTTAGGGACTAAAAACATATTTAACCCTACTTTTTAATATATGAATATTTTACCTTTCAGTTGTGGACAAAATCATTATATTTAAATTAGTTAAGGTTTTCGTCTAATTTGTGTAATAAAATTTTAATATAAAATATTCTAATGTTATAAATATACATTGAATAGAATATAATTTTAAAGATAATGATATCTGAGTTTATATTATTTTTTTAACATAATTGTATTTTTTTACTTTAGACAGAAACTTTTAGGATCATTTTAGAAATTGTTTTTCTTTTATGATTGAAATATTTTCCTTTTAAAAATTATAAATAATAGTAGTTGGTATCAAATAATTTATTGTTTTTTAATGTAATGATTACATAACAATAGACTTGAGAATTAAAAGATATTTGCTAACTCGGTTAAAATAACAAATTTATTATAACCATCAATAAAATTTTAGTTTTCATATAGACCCAAATATTTGTTTTGTTTGTTACAATTATTATAAATAATTGTATTTACAAGCTAATTTATTTGGGATAAATAACCCATTTAATCTTTAAATGTATAACCCACTTAAACTAATGAAATATTTATTATAAAAAAAACTACTTTCTTTTTTTAATTTAGTAGTAATTCTGCAGCAATCCAAGAGCTAATAAAAGTATTGTACTGTTCCAAAGGGTAAAGGAAAGCAGCAGCAAGCTAGTATTGGAAACTAGTGGCACAATAGCCAAAATTCAAAATACATAGGATATATATGAAGTTTCGTAGCTTCGTGTTTTTAAGCCCCTAATCACAACCAAAGCACACGACATTTCAGCCAGATAAAAGAAAAGGCACTGATCAAGTTGTTGGATGATATCTGTCAGCTTTCTTTATGTATACATATGTAAGATGACTTTGTCTGCTCAGCAGCAAAGGACCTAAACCTGTGTAGGAATCATGAACAGAAAAGCGTTGGAAACTAAAACATTACACTGCCCAACTTCATTTCATTTTCCCCAAACCAACCAATTCATGCATATGTTAAGAGCAAAGAAAGGACGCATATAATTGCCATGTCGATACAATTAGGTTATAGATATATATGTCAAGGGAGAAATGAGAGTAAATTCCCGCTCCAACTCTTACACCACCTTGTTGTAAGTTGTACCAAAATATGGATATGGAAGTACATGTGAAGTAATTTTCTCTCTTTGGTTACACAGCAATTGAGCATGATAACAACGAGAGGAGATTTTACACTTGTTTTAGTAGAGGGAACTACAGGAACCAGTATGCTTATAATGATGTATAAGTGAGATACTCCAGTCTAAAAAATTTACCTTCAGTTGCAAGAAACATATCTACACAATTAGGACTTTGATGCAAGAAGTCCCATCTGTTTAGTAAGATTGTCAACATGCTGCATCTTATCAACATTTTTCTTCTCATTTTCCCTTTCCAAAGGCAAACCCTGGTCTTCAGTCAGACCACATCCTAGAGTGCTAAATTTAATTTCCTCTGCGTCTCCTGTAAGTGGGCTTGGCCTGAAAAACAACTCCCAGAACTCATCATCGATATCAGGGAGTTGGGAAATTCCATCTGCATCGGGTGAAGAATAACCAGCTTCTACAGTGTGCGGTCCATCCAAAACAGATGACACATCTATCTCCGCCATGTTCCCCTCCACACCATTCAGATTATGATTCAATAAACTGCTTGCAGCTTCCACCCCTTGACTCTGACAAAAGCCCAAGACAGCAGGTGAAGATTGCACCTCGGATATACTGGGCATACAATTGACGGGAAACTGGGAGTCTACTTCCATACTTGTTAGTTCAGAAACAGGAGGAACAGTAGAAAGGGTCACATTAGAAACCTGAGTGGATGAACTGCTGCTATCTGATGCAATGGTAGAAGGGATATCGTCAATGAGAAAAACATCAGGGTTCTTAATTGATGATTGGGTTGCGGTAGAATTGTTTATCTGCAATATCTGGCGAAATAATGATTTTGCAGCATTGTTTATGGAACTCTGGTACTTGACTACGTGTCCATCAAGACCACTATGGAGACTGTTGGTGGTTAAATTATCCTTCTCCTGACTGTGGAGCCTCCTCTTTTTATTAGCCCCGGTGATATGTTTCTTACTTTCATTCTGCTGCTGTACAAATTGAGCTAAGAAGCCAGGGCTGTGCATGGCCTTTGCTAGGAATGACATCATTTGCTGCTGGCGCTGCTCCATTGACTGCACGCGTTGCCCAACATTTTGCAACTGGTTATCAGTCACTTGCTGTTTCTGTCTCAACCTAACTAGTTCCTGCATAAGAACATTCTTATCCCTTTTCAGTATTTCCACCTCTTCCTCAATCCCAAATTTTCCCACCTCGACACATGCTCTAACAGCTGATTTTTGCACTTGAGATGGTTGCTGACTACCATTTATATGGGCAGATTTACGCCTACTAATACTTTTTAGAAGTTGTTTTTCCCCTCTTAAAAATCCTTCATTTGCAAATTCCCATTGATCTGGATCAACCTTCTTAAAACCCTGTTTGTCAGTAAAAAGGAAATCATTGAATAATATAGATTAAGAGAAGAAAATATGTGTAAACTAAACAAGTAATCCACCTAAATTAAAATTACACGTAATACTAATAATAACTTGTGAAGGCGAGATGGCATGTGAAACAATATTCTCGATGAGTGTGTGAGATACAAGTAAATTTACTTAGATAGCAGTAGAATAAATTGTGACAATTAATTAAATTCTTTCAAGAGTGCAAACCAAGGACCTATATTGGACATAACCTATATCCTTATTACATCATTGCAATATATTTCTACAGAACATAACCAAAGGTTGTCTTTAATCACAAGTTTCTAAATTATATTCTATGATCTCTTTTTAATCAACCTACCCTAAAGCTACCATAGTCACAATTATAAATTTTGCACACTGGTAGCACCAGCTAATGTATCCACCCCTTTTTTCAATCTTTGAATCGGACCACGTCATTGCTCAAGTGTATTAATAACAAAACTTAGAGATGATATGGACTCTCATAAATTGCGCAGCAGAACAGGAAGGCCAAGAACGATTATTTACGTAATTGTTCCTAGTATTATCGAGTATCATAAGATTTTCAACTTAAGCAGCCAGTCTCACGACCAAACACCGAGAAGGGGCAATTTCAATCATGGTAAAAACAAGCAAAAATTATTTGCAATAACTTCTATCAAGAGAAAATTGCTTTCAATCAGAATTTAAGCTTGTAGTTTTCTCAATCTTTACTGGACTTAACTCCTAGACAACGAAAACCTAGTTCAGAAACAGGGGAAAAGAGAGAAAGTAAGGAAAACAGACTGACAGCATCTTTAATCAAGGGGTCATCAAACTCGGTTTCCTCATACACATATTGACATATTTTAACCTATAACAAGATATAGAAAAAAACAAAAGTAAAAGAAAATAGAGTTCACTTCGCTAACTTACTATGCAAACCCAGATCTAACCAAAATTTTGCCCAGCTAAGCCAAATTTACTAAAGTCGAGCATACCCAATGAAGGTGTAATACTGACCTGCAAATTCGAGATTCATACCAATCAATGAGACGCCACAGTATTGAAAGATAGAACGTGCTACATGGAATGAAATAAAACAACAAGATAGGGTTTCCCATAAAGCACAAATATAAAACCCAACAGAAAACAACAAAACCCTTCAAATCCATCGAGCGCACAACAACAAGAAACCACGATCCCTCTGACCCCGAAACAGAAAAACAAAATAAAAGAGAAAATTAGCAATAAAACTAAGAACAATAGTAAAAGAATAATCGGAGGAAAAGTGATGCGATGCCCACATAAGTATTCAACTGTCTGACGAAGCTGGAGAAGTTGTTATGCTTAAAATGTTTGGGCAAGATGTCTGTGGCGAACTGGGGAACGTTCCAGACAACAAAGGTGTTGTTGTGTTCGCCCCACGACACGACGGAATCGGTGGAGGGGTCGTCTACCATGTCGTAGGTTTTGCTCAGAAACGGTGCCACACAAACACTGCTGTTCCACGATGCTCCCTCCATACCAGATCAACACTGATTCCTATGCCTAAACCAAAATTTAGGTTTTGCCTTTATTGCACACAGAAGAAGAAGAGGAAGAAGATAAACGGAAGGTATCACGCACTCCAAACAACTCTCACTCCTTTCACTTTAATGTCTCTCTTCTGCGTTTATTTATTTCATTGTGTTGTTATTTTAATTTTCTCTAATTTTTTTCTCTTACTTTTTTTCACTTCATTTCATTTCTTACTTTTTTTTAAATATTAAAATAAATATTATCATTTAAACAAAAATAAAATATACTTATAATATTATAGTAATTCTTAGAGTTTATATAATTATATTTGTTATTTGTTGAATATATTATTTCACTTTATTGGACTATTGTTGAACCATCCATTAATGTTTAGTATCCGCTCCAGAAGTGAAGGAATGTTGAAAATCACACATAAATAAGGTCAATTTAGAGTATATAAGTGAATGCAAATTTCACCTCTGGGGAGTTAAATTAGGCTTAAAATCCATAGTCTTGTCAGGTGATCATTGTACCGTCAATGACGCCTTCTGACCTACCTTCTGTTACCAATACATTGAGTTTTATAGGTTGATATACCGTCTTTGCAAATCCTTATATGGTTTAAAATAATCTCCTATGGCTTGGTTTGAAAAAGTTTAATAAGATGACATTGTTCTTACAAATAATAATAATGAAGACCAAACACATTGAAATTAATTATTATTTCATTTGAAAGAAAATTGTATTTGGATATATCAATATTTAGTTCATTAATTTAAGTGATCAGTTAGCAGTATTTTCTTAAAGTTTTTATAGGATTGATAATTGATTATATTTGTAATAAACTTAATATATATGTTAACTTAAGTTTTATATTTAATTAATTTGACTTGTTTTTGTCTTTTAGATATAAGAGATGGTCGTTTAAATCAAGAGAAAAAAAGGTTACATAAGAAAGAAAATAAAAGAAAAAATTATAAAAATTAGCAAATAATGAAATAAATATATAATAGATTAAAAACATATTTACTTTATAAAAATATAAGAATATTATTATATCATTATATATAAAAAATTATTTAAATTAAATCGTAAATAGTATAAATTATATTATAATAAAGTTTAAATGGTTAAAAATAATATCAATAAAAATATATTAAATTAAAATATAATTTATAGAAATTAATATGAAAAAAAATTGGAGATTATTTTAAATAATGTTTACTAATAATTTGAATTTATGAAATTATTTTAAATTGGGATGTGGTTGTTTAAAATTCATATAAATTAAATGGGAGTAATTTTTTTAAAAAAGTTTTTATATTAATGAAAATAATTGAAGTGAAATGGTTAACTTGAAAAGCGATAACAACACTTTTTATTAAATGATTAAATAGCAAAATATTATAATAAATATAAAACAGGTGATGATAAAATTTTATTACTCAATTTGAAAAGGTAAACGAAAAAAATCTAAACACAATAAGAAAAAAAGGTTAAAAAAATGTAAAAGAAAAACATAGCAACAAAATAATAATTGTAACAAATTGATAACAGTGAGATAACTTTTGGTTCAATTACTTCGAGCAAGATTAGTTTCTCCTTATTCTTCCAGATCTTTCATTGTAAATATTTTTAAATGAGTTGATAAAGATTTATCTTCATTTTTATTTGATAAAGTAAATAAGTAGAAACAAAAATGAATTTTTTAATTGATTTTTTAATTGATAAAGATTGTGAGTTTTATTGTTTTAAAAATACAAATTTAAAACTAAAACGTGTCAGTATAAAATTATAATTTTTTAATTGATTTTTTTTTTACTTATTTTCAAGATATTTTGCTCTTAGTTCTCAAAACAAAGCAAAAGAAAAGTTTACATGTTTTTTATTTAAATTTACTTAAATTTTCGATTACTAATAAAAATTCGGGTCATGTAATAAAGTAGTTTTTTAATTTTTTTCAAGAAAGTTTTCAAAATAAAAATTTATTTAATTTTTAATTAGAATGATATAAATATTTGAGTAAGTGTATTTATAAAATATGTATAACAATTTTAGTTATTAATTATTATAAGTTGATGTTTGTAAATGATTATAAGTGTATTATTTGATAACATCAACTTACAATTTTTTTTATGTTTGTAGTTGTTTGTTATCCTGTTTGTAAATTATTATCTTTATAATTTGTTTGAGAGTCATTTTTTTATCAACTGTTACATGGTGGAAATGTAACAAAGATTAAATTATGAATACTTTAGTTTTTAAATATAAAAGAATTTGTTGGGTTTTCACTTTCTTGAATATATCTAACTATTATAGTTATATTTAAATAATTATAATAATTTTATGCATGTATTATGTCTAACTCTTTTAATTTGATTAAATATGTAATAAATTCTACAATAATATTAATATTATTCAAAATTTAGGACGTTACAAAATGTCTACAGAAAAACATATCGTGATTTAAGGTAAGTAAATGATATGATAACTCAATGTTTGTTATTCTTTTATATTAAAATTTATATTTTATATATTCTCACGGTGAATATTAAAGGATGTATTCAATCTTTTCCTTTCAAAAACATTTCAGCTTTTTCTAGTTTTTATGTGTATACAAAGTCTAACTCTCAATATTTTGTTTACCACATTTATTTTTCTTTTTTTTTTATTTTATCTGTCAATATTTATATTATTTCAACAATGACACCGTTAACACCTAAAAAAAGTGATTATTTGATCGTACTAAACTTCATTAAATATAAAAGGTATTAATATATTTTTATTAACATTAAGATAAAATTATTTAATATAGTAATGATTATGCATTTTCATTTCATATTCGTTTAGAATAAACTTCATGCATCTCTACATACGTTAGTAAAATATATATATCTAACAACACAAAACTAAACAATAAAGTTTATTTGAATCCAATATTATACTTATATAAAACAAAATAATTCATATTGGGATTAAATTTATGTTTTTTTTTTAAAATATTTTCCCATAGTAGCACAAGAGTAAATGAATTTTAAGTACTTTGACACCATCATCATCATTATCTAATGAGAATCTAAAGTATTATACTAGTTTTTCTAACATGATAAAAATAAATAATCACAATAAATCTCTATATTCTCATTTTTTTTTCACAATACAACATTTTATTATTATAATTATATTTCATGCTATATATTATTGTAGTGTAATTATCTAAGATAACTTCACAATCTCACCGATTGAGTTTATCGACGGCAAACTGAAATCCCTCTTATCCATTTGGCGCTACCTTCTTCTTCCTCTTCATTCACATTCACAGGCACACAGAAAAGAAAGAGAGAAATGGTTGTGGTTGTTCCTCTTGATTGCTTCTCTTTCCATCATTGTCTTCGCAATCACACGACCCAGTTGTCCCTTTCTTCCAGATCCACCACCTCCACCACCACCACCTCCTCTCTCCACTTCCACTCTCCCATAATTCAAGCAAAGTTGCCTTTTTTCACCAACTCCGACTCCTTCCAAGTGGGTCGACCCATTGGCACCTATGGCTTCATCAACATCACCAGGTACCTACTTCTCCATAAGCATTCCAATGAAAACAAAAAATGCAATCAGTATTTTATTTTTTCCATAAAGTTAACATTTTTAATTATGCACAGCCTAATTTGTAAAAGCTTTCAAAATTAGCTTATTCAAAAGTAACGATTTTACCCAGCTACTCTGCCTTTCCCTCTGGGCCTGGCACTGACTATTCACTCAAGGACTTGGGAGGATTGAAAACTCAAGATGTTGGAGAAGGCAATGTCAAAATCAGGTGGGCAATTTCAAAAAATCAACTTGATTCCATGCTTTTCTTTTTCCTTGCATTCATATATTCTACACGTGAAACTGTGTCATGAAGATTGAACCACTCATTTTATTTGAGTAAATCAGAGTTAAAAGATGCATTCTTGATCTCAACTGGTTGATCTTCATCCTATGGTTACAAATGCACTTACAGGCGACTACACTGAATGCAATTGGGTGTGCTGTGCTCTTTTTGGATACTATAATGATAATAGACCCTCATGGCAGTTTTGGTTGTGTTGCAGGCTCTATGAAGGGAGAGTTTCTCGGGGTCCACTTACTGGAACTCCGGTTACTTTTAAGGTAGTAAGTAGTATCATAGTCTACCTCTTCACTTGTTCGTGTTAATGTCTAGAAACTCTTAACAAATGGCAATGAAGGTTTATCCTGGAAGGCGAGCTGGGGGAGTTGTGGCTGATGCACTTGCTGCAAATGAGTTGAATACACACTTGTTTCTTCAGGTGAGGGAATTCGATACGTGGATTAGTTTCTACTTAACTTAATCTTTGATATAAATTCATAGCACTTTTCTCTCCTATCTGTTAATCCTTCTTCCGGGTTTATACTTTTTCTTGCAGAGCAGTTCTAAAGGTATTGCTCAGCATCTTGCGCTACTTGTAGGTGGGTTTGAAACAACCACGGGAGAGCAGGTTTGTTCTATGAAATTAACATAAATTCTTTAACTTCAGATGCAATGGCTCTAATTCTGTTAACCATTATGAGAGTAATATGTTGATCCAGTGGCTTGCATTTCGTGATGATGGGAAATATAGCGTGGCAGACTATGCAAAAATTGTAAGCGAGAGGTTATCGAAAAGCCGAGAAGTGTCATCCTGGAATCCTTTTGAGCAAGGAGTAACAATCAAAAGGAGGCAAAGTTTTATTGTAAAGCTGCTCCAAGGTGTCATGAAGGGTGTAGCTTACTTGCATGACCATGATAGATTGCACCAAAGTCTAGGACCGTTTTCTGTGGTTCTCAAGTATGGAATTATAAGCATTTAATTGGTTCAAGATTTTTCGTTTGGCTTATACCTTTCACCCTAACTTCAAGTGTTTTTTTATATGTTTGCAGCACAATTTCAGAAAAAGAAGTTTCTTATTTGATTCCTAGACTCCGGGATCTAGCCTTTTCTGTTAATGTCAGGTAAGGTAATTGTTTGTCGAGCTCTTGTGTCTTGAATTTACCTTCTGTTAATACATTGATATGTCATGAAAAAACTTTTGTAAATGCTATATATTGAACTTTGATTGTGTGGCAGTAATGTGTTGCACTGCATACTAGTAATAATCTGTATAATCTGTATGACTTTTCTTTCCTTTCTTTTTAGGATATAGTTTTCATCTATTGCGCATTTTGCATTTCTGAATTTCATAGTCTATTTTATGAGGTTTGGTTTCACTTAATTTATTGCTTTATTTGCTATATGCTAACATTCTACCTACACGCTTAAGTAGTTTACAATACATATACTTACATCACTGTAGGTATACGGAACTAGATGATTCAGGACAGCTTTCAGAAGGGCTTTGGAGACGAGCATCAGGTGCTGGTGCATTCACACAAATGGAGAAAAGAGCTTTTGGAATAGCTGATGACATGTAACTGTCAGAACTTGGGTCAATGCAGAAGTTTGTTTCAACATATTTTTCAGGTTACCTATTTCTTTTATGAGTTCCAATGCAGATACGAAGCAGGTCTTCTTTTCGCATACTTGGCTTTTGTTCCATTTTGTGAGGCCGGTGTAATGGATAGCCTATCATTGCAAGTAAGCTATGCTGCAATAAGACTTTGTCTTTGGTAACTCATTGTTCTTTTTTGTCAAAGTCTTCTTTGTTGTAAGACAATATCTTCACTGTTTTTTGTTGGTCTTGAAAATTAGAGGCTTCTGGAGAACACCTTCCAACTTGATCTGGAAGCAACACGAGAGTATGCTATCTTCCTAGTTTAATTTTGCACGGAAAGTCAGAATAGACAAATGTTGCAGTGTTATTTTTAATCTTATCTTTTCTTGGTTGATGTATACTTATTATGAGCATGAGCTATATAAGAACACAACTAAATAACAGACTTTGTGGGTTTTTGGGAATTTTGAAATCTAGTTTTTAATACTACTTCATGTATTTAAAACTCATCCACCTGCGTTTTTTAATTTATGATAACAAAATTTGCACTATATTCAGCTTGCCTAAACTCTGCTGAAAGAATGTATTAAGGCCTAAACTCTGAAGAATAAGCTGTACTGAAAGTCTGTATTTGCTTTTCGACCATTGCTTCTCGAATTTTTACCTTTCCCCCTTTGGCAGGTATTGTCTAGCTGATGACAGATTGGTAAATGCTGTTCAGTTCCTGGATCTAGGAGATGGTGCTGGTTGGGAGTTACTTCAGGTATTTTTGTCTCTTAGCATGCATAAGAAAGATGCTTTCTCATGACAAAAGTTTATTATTTTAAGAAAATGAAACTAGTTTAAATACATTGATTGTTAGAAGTCTTGTGTCGACTAGAAGGAAAGCCAATTTAGAAGGAAAGCCAATTTAGAAGGAAAGCCAATTTAGAAGGAAAGCCAATTTAGAAGGAAAGCCAATTTAGAAGGAAAGCCAATTTAGAAGGAAAGCCAATTTAGAAGGAAAGCCAATTTAGAAGGAAAGCCAATTTAGAAGGAAAGCCAATTTAGAAGTAAAGCCAATTTAGAAGTAAAGCCAGTTTAGAGTATATAAGTAGATGCAAACCTCACCTTAAAAGTAGGTTTTTTGAGATTAAGTTAAGTTTAAAGTCCATTTCTTAACCTTTATAATGGTTAAGTTCTTTTTAGAGTGATGCAATAAAATATTACTATGCATGATAAAATTTTAAACTTTTATAATAACTATTTTACAAATAATTTTTTGTTGATTCCTAATTGGTTGGCTGCCAACACTTTTTGGTTCCTACAAACAAGCTGTGGAATTAAAAGTTTGAAAATTTTGTTTGGATAAACATGAAAATTTTGTTTGAATTTCTTTCTTGAGATTAAGTCAATTTATACATTGAATTCTTTTGTAAAAGTAAATGTCTTAACTTTTTCAAAAACCAATATGTTCAAAGATTTACTTTGTGAAATTTTGAGCAGAGAATAAAAGAAACAAATGAATTGATCTTCATAAACAAAAGTTAGTTTTTTTATTATGTAAGTGCATAATGGATTGAAGTTCATGCTGTTTATCTTGAATTTCAGACAATGCTTAATGCTGACTTTCGAAAAAGACCAACTGCTGAAGCTGTTCTGAATCATCGGTTTATGACAGGAGCAGTACTTTGAATGCACATGACTGATATGTGTTTATCAGTTTTCTTTGTTTCTATAAAATGCTCCTTAGAATAGGAATGTTAAAATGTATTGGTCAATAAATAGATCTTAAATGTATATATATATTTCAGTCCTCTGTTAATTTTTTACCTCTTCTTTATATATATATATATATACATATATATATATATATACATATATACATACATATATACATACATACATATACATACATATATACACATACATATATATATATATATATATATATATATATATATATATATATATATATATATATATATATATATATATATATATATATATATATATATATATATATACCATCTCACTTCTCATCATATTATCAAAACAAAACAGATGTATGTCAATTAAACTAATTGGATAACAATTTAGTTTTGTAATGAAATTATTGAGGCAACAGACTTGGCTATTTCATTTAAAATCAGTAAAAAAGATGATTTTAGTATTAATTAAATTAGTAATAGATGTACTAAAAATATTAATATAATCGATATATTTTATTATGACTTGGTTTAAAATTTTCTTTTTTAATTGGAGAGATTGTGATATTATTTTTAAAAGTTTGAAAATGAAATTAAAATAATTTTAAAATAAGTAGGGTATGAAAATTAATTAAATTACAGGACAAATTTTATAATATAATTAAAATATATAAGTAAAAACAGATGTGTTTTTACATTTTTTTATGATAATAAAATTATTATTATTGTTTTTATTATAATTGTAAAATTAAATATAAATATTGTTATAATTTTACTATACATAGTTTTTGCTTATTTTATTGATAACTTTTTCACTGAAAATGGTTAAATTTAAAAAAATGGTTAAATAAGAAAAACTTAAAATTAAAAAAATCCAACACTTAAACAGTAATATTAATAAAACAATTATTTTAATTTAAAAAAACTCTTATTTAAAAGTTAAAATTGAAAAACAAAATGACACTAAAAGTAATATATGTTACAATTAAAATAATATCACTTTAAAATGTATCATTTACGGCCTTTCCTTTTATTATATGGATTCAACTAATCATTATCTGTGACATCCCAAAATATATAACAAAGTATATACGTAGAATGCATCAATTATAATAATAGAAACAGTTAGGAGTACGCAATAGATGGAATTAGGAGTACAGTTATCCAAGTCTGACTGGAAAACTTTAAAATATAAGTACAAGCTCATAATTCTCCAAAATACAGATCATGCTAAAATGAAGGCTAGAAGTTTTTCAAAATAAAAAGCTATTGAACATCATAGCTAGAAGAAATCCTAAGCACTAGGAGCTGGGTCTTCCTCATTCTCCAACGCTTGCTCCAAGGGTACATCATCACCTACTGCTCACATCCAAAGGATTGGATGATCATCGCAAGAGGGAAATCAAACACATGCAACACACACAAATGCAAGGGTGAGCTAGATCTCAAACAATCATACAATTCATTTTCAACCAATCTAGCATTTACCAGAATATCCATACACATAAGTCATCATAAACATAAGCATTTATTTAATAACACTCATCAAGACAAGTATCCTATCATGTTAAGACTCTAGACACGTCCGGACATAGAATGTATGTAGAGCTGGGGCGGGTTGTGCACTTGTGATGGCCTCTACTGCTTTGCAAAGCCATTGCCGAGGGGTTCCACCCGACCATACACAAGGCTAATCCGTTACCGCGGAATAGACCTCCAGTGATAGCGTCTACCCTAGGACCTCCCACTACTCCCACCACACGCGTCGATCCTCTCTAAGTGAGAATGAAAGACCGTTGGAGTGTTAGGGATAACCCCCCATATGGAAGCCTCTTACATTCATTCAATACACTAACTGATCTCACCGAGAGATCTAAATTTCCGATTTAATCCGACCATTTTAAATCTCATAATATTCCTTTTGAATCAACAATGTACATCATAAACCACTTATAATCATACACTTTCAACCAATCTGGATCACATGAAGATGCATTCATAAATTGTAACCGAAATATTTAATT
Organism: Vigna umbellata; assembly: GCF_029865625.1. Lineage (NCBI taxonomy): Eukaryota > Viridiplantae > Streptophyta > Magnoliopsida > Fabales > Fabaceae > Vigna > Vigna umbellata. The sequence goes on along the minus strand of NC_142174.1, from coordinate 10,142,496 downwards.
AACAAAGCTTACTGGAATGAGAGAAAGCACAAAAGAAAATATCACTGGACGAACACTGTTTGGACGAGCGTCCAAAAGCCCTTGGGCGGACACTGTTTGGACGAACGTCCTAACACCATTGGACGAACTACTTGGACGAGCGCCCAAAAGTCCTTGGACGGACCCTGTTTGGACGAACGTCCTAACCGCTTGGACGAACTGCTTGGACGAGCGCCCAAAAGTCCTTGGACGGACCCTGTTGGACGAACGTCCTAACATCTTGGACGATCCCTATTTGGACGAACGCCAAAAGCACTTGGACGAACCCAATTTGGACGAACGCTGTTATAACTAGGACGAACGCTTCAATATCAAGCCTCATCATGACCGAACGCTAACTGATTACTAACACCGGCTCAAGGACGAACGCTAATCCCCCAACATTTGACCGAACGTCCCCAGACAAGGACGAACGCTAATCACACCAACCTTTGACCGAACGTCCCCAGACAAGGACGAACGCTAATCACACCAACCTTTGACCGAACGTCCCCAGACAAGGACGAACGCTAATCACTCCAACCTTTGACCGAACGTCCCCAGACAAGGACGAACGCTAATCACTAACACATTCCCATGGACGAACGCTATTACTATCATCTCCTAAGACCGAACGTTCATCCAACCAACATTTGACCGAACGTCACTCAGCACATGCATGGCCGAGCGTTCAGCTCCGCCATGGACGAACGCTCAGTTTGCGCGTTCTGCAGAATTTAATTCTGCAGAATTCTCAGAACTCTGCAGAATGGTAACAGAACCTCCCTTAACCATTTCTAACCACTTTTCCCAACTTCTTAGACTCTTAATTCTCATTTTAGACTTAATTAAACTTATCCAAATGATTCTAAACATTTCTACCACCATTTTTAAGTGATTAAAGTTCACTTTCAGCATCCAAAACACTAATTTCAACAACTTAGGGACCCAAATTCGATTCCACTACTTGGAACCTGTTTTCAACTACTGTTATGCTTCTAACAAGTCACAATGGACTTGTCTAGGCTGCCCAAACAGTCCAGGAACACTGCAGCCTTCATTTACTCAAAATCCCTACCTCACTTCCTCTAAAATGACCAAAAAGTGACCCTAAGACACTTGATTTTCCTTCCTATCAACACCATAACAAATTTTACACACCAAAACAGTTCCAACATACATAATTCATCACTCAAAATCATCCCAAACAGTTCACATCCATCAATCACCACATTCACGTAGCACTCACACTTTCATACATGCATTTCAAGTTAGCAAAATTCAAAATTATGCTTCCAACAACATACCAATTTGAAAATCATTATGTAATCACGTCATACAGTAAAATCAAAAAGAGAACTAGCTCCCCTTACCTCTAGTGTAGACAACCAAGCTCAAGTAGAAACCCTAGACCACTTGCTTGCACTTTCAAAAGGTTAGAATCACCTATAAATCATCAATTGATGATAGAAAACGAATCTTAGCACCAAATAGAAGCTAGATTATGGAAGAAAACGAAATGGGTTGCATGCACCAAGTTCAATCACATGCTTACAACCCTAGGGCACATGAGAAAGGGGGTTTTCTTACCGGTTCAGATTTGGGAAAATTGACCGACTAAGAGCAACACCCGCTACTTTGTGATCGTTGGGGCAGCACCTAATCAAGATTTTAATGGTTCAGTGTGAAGGATGGAAAGGGAGAAGATGTAGGAGGAGGAGAGAGCTTGCTGGAAGGGGAATGGTTTCTCAGACAAGAGGAATGAGTTAAAACCCACTGTTTCCAAACTAATGTAATTTTATTTTAAAGTACTCAACCTCTCATCCTTTGCCACTTGTCATCCCCTTTTTGCTGACTCAAATCCAAGTCCTTACATTATCTTTTTACTGATTTGGGCAAAATAATGATTTAAATTATAATATAGAAATTTATATTATATAAAATATGCACCATTGTAAAAAAATATACATTATATATTTATAATTATATCAACATATACATCTATCTTACATTATTAATTAAAATATTAAAAATATAATTAATACGGTTATTATTATCATTCATATATTCTTAAAGAGGATTTTAAAACTTATTTTTAAAATTTAGATTATATATGTATTTTGATTAAATAATGTATTGAATCAAATTTTAAAAAATGAATAGTATATGATGTTTGTCGTATACTTATATTTGATATGGAGTTCAACAGTTATGAGCCAAAATTTTCATTAATAGAATTTTTTTGTTTTATAAATGAAAAACAAATATAGAGAAATTTTATTCACAATGAGTTGATTATTGAAATAAAAATTAACAATTTTTAAACATAACATATAAGTATAGAATTTGCAAAAGATATTCTAAAAACTCAGAATAAATTCTCTCCAAAAGAATGCTTTAAGAAATATTTGAATAAAAAACTAGTGCATGAAAAAAATGTTCAATATATAATTTTCTTAGTTTTTATTTTTATAAAAAATATAAAATTAAAAGGTATATATTTCACTCCTAAAGCTTAATCTCCAAAAGAAAAAATAATGTGTTTGATTAAACAATCGAAATGCCTCCTAAAATATTATGGAAATGAATGGTACTTATCATTAAGTCGTGTAATAGTTATTATAAAATTATAAAAGATAACAATCTAACAATAAAAATAATATTAATTGTTAGAGTTGTAGTTTGATAGTTTAAATTTATTTTATGGTTTTCAACTATAGGATATAGGTAAGAATATATATAAATTAATATTAAATATGCAAGCTTATTCTGTATTATTCTATCCCATTTAGCACAAATTAACATGCTAAGGAAGAATCACAAGATCCTAAAACAAAATCATGAAACAGAATGGAATCAACACTTGAGCATACCAAAAACTATATAAATAAAACCAATTAAAACAAAAATCTAAAATTAAAACTAAAATATATATTGAAGAAAGAGAGGAAGGGATAAAGGTTAGAATGGGTTGTTAGATAGATTCATTTCTTTGTTAAGGGTGAAACCAATTCAATTGGGAAACACAAAGTCTTCCGAAACAATGATTGTGTTCTGTCGATGATATGTATATGCCAATTCCAATATTCCATCAATCCTTCACCGAATAAATCTACCCAATTTCTTTTTTTTTTTTTCCGATTCAAAATCTCCTCTTTGTTGCCTAGATCAATCCGTCTCCCTATCTTTTCTCTCAAACAATTTTAATCTCATGTTCCTCTTCAACTAAGGTGGTTACGATCACTATCCAACTTTTACATTATGAATCTTAGATTGTTTTTCTCTTCCAATTTCTGTGTTGTCTGTGTTGCGAGTTACTGCACTTTGATTGGCTGTTGAATCTTTGAATCTTTTGACCTTAGGAAAGAGAGTTGTGAAGGGGAATCATGAACAGGATATTCCTGTGTCTCAAAACTGTGTAATTACTGTTATTGGATATGTGGGAAACTTTCAAAAAGTCAATTTTTTCGGTAGATTGTACTTTAAATTGAGTGTTGTCTTTTGAAGAAGTTGCTTTAGATGAGAGGAATTGGAGGTCAACCCAATTAAGTTGTTTGAGGAATTGAAATAAGTTGAAGGACAAAATCCAGGTTTAGAAGAAGGGCTGAAGAGGGAGATGCTAATTTTAGTTTCTTTTGCATAGAAAGTGTAGATGTATGTCTCTTGCTAGGAGATGGGAAGACATGTTGGATCTTTTCAAGTTCAGTGAATCTAATAATCAATGCTGTACTTGGCTCTTAGTTTCTAACTTAGTGAGAAGAATCAAAATGTGATGATTTCATTCCAATTATGCTAGGAGAGTTTATATATTGTTATTCATCTTGAGTATTTTTTCTGTTAATCTTTCTTCACATGTTTTGTTTGCTGTAATTCATGAACAATTGGACACTTGCTGTTGCATTGTAAGGCTATATTACTTTGTTATGACTATTTTGTTTGGAGTGCTTGGTTAGTACTGAACATTGAGTCTGAGCTTTCTACTTTGGAGCCATTTCTGCCAGACAGGTTTAAAGATTTTGGAAAAATATTAGGTAGGAGAAATACTCTTATTTTCAAGGTTTCTTAAGGCCATGCAGCTTATTCTGGGCTAGGATTGTGTATATGGCCTTTTTGTAGTGACAGTAGTTACTTTATGGGATTCGTCTTGTCTGACTTAGACAGTGTTGTTTTGCTGCATTTATTGTCGTATTGCATTTTTCTTTGTTTCCTAGGTGGATTCTCTTTAATGATGTTTCTTTTTCTATCAAAAAAGTAAAAACTTTTGATATCCATTTGGCACAAGAAAATTCAATTGGTTTAAAATCATTATACTAAATTGGGTTGTGCAAAACATAAAATTATAACTTCAAGTCAAATTACAATACCATTTTAAGCCTGTAGTTAGGGTAGTCATGGAAGAACTTACATTGGTGCCTGCAACACTGGTTGGTAGCATGCCAGTGATTGCAATGACAGTGTGACATTGGTTGACATCAGTTAGATATATTTATCTTTTTTTTATCTTTTATTTTTAGTTTGTTTGTTATTATTTTTTATTTGTATTTTGGGTTTATGTGTATATTCAATACAAGATTAATTCCGTACATAATTTTTACTATATTCAACATAAGACAAATTTACAGTATATAAGTAGAAGCAAACCTCATTTTATAAGCTGATTTTGTGGGGTTAAGTTAGTAGGGTTAAGTTAAGTTTGAAGTTTACTTCCTAACAATAACAATGATGACAATATCCTTGACAAGGATGATCAAGTTTAGAGTAGTTATAACAACAATGGTGATGATAAGAATAACAAAAAAAGAGAGGTTGTGAAATGTGGAGGTGAACGTCGTAATTAAAACTCTTAGGTCAAATTGTGCCAAATGGACACTTATAGAAAAGGAAAGCTCCATTAACATTTGAGCCAGAATTTTCATACATAAAACAAACAGTTTTACTTTTCATTTCAGTAGTTATAATAGATATGAAATCTTTTGACGCTATTGTTTAATTTACAGTAATAGCAACTATTCAATGGCCCTTTTCATTGTTGCTGTGTAAATGGAAGCAGTTGCTATTGCACGACTTTTCCAAGTATATCAGATATTTGCTGGGGATTAAGTTAAAAAGACTCAATGGTAAACCCGAATGTGTCTAGTCAACCAAAAATATGCTATAGGCCTATTCGACCTTCTGACCTTGACATTTTAGAGCATATCCATGGCAGATTATTTCCTATCAGGTGAGATCGTGTGTTGTTTTGTTAACTCCAACTTGAGATTTAGAAATTGTGTTTACCCAGACATATCTACAATTCTCAGGTACGAATCTACTTTTTTCCATGATGTGGTAAATGGACGTGACATTGTGTCATGGGGAGCTGTTGACAGCAATCGCTCCGATGGTCGAAGTGACGAACTCATTGGATTTGTAACAGCACGGATTGTTCTTGCAAAAGAAAGCGAGGTGACCTCATTTATATACAATTATATGCCTTTTGTCTAATTATTTGAAGCATATTAAGAAAATGTTATCTGTCCATCATTTCTAAAGCCTGAAATTTGTGCTGAACAGAGAACACGTGTTGCGTTTCTACTACTCTAAATGCATCTTTCGCTTGGAAAGTGGGGTTATTTAATGTTTTGTGATTTATTTAGTGGCTATAAGGGGAAATGTTAAGTAGCAAGTTCTTGTTGGAAAGTTTATTTGAAATGTGTTTAATCAATGTTCTTGGCCCAAACATAATGGAAAATTACTCTTCAATAAACCTGTTTAAATGTCTAAATGTACAACCCCATGGACACAACAAGACAAATCTCTTAATATTGGTAGTCTGGTTCAATCAACATTTTGATATGAAGATAACCGAGACAAATTTTTGTGTAGTATGCCTGTATACCTAATCTATGCAGAGTAGGTGCTCTATTTAGCAATCCGAGATGTCCTTGCGTTCTTGAAGTATTTCCCATACAATCGGTTCTTTTTGCCGAATTTTACTCTTAGCAATTCCTATGTTGGAAGCAAAATGTTTTCGAATTAGACCACGAATTAGAAATGTCTGGAAAAGTTCTATTGCTATTTCACCGGGCAATCCACATCTATGTAATGAAAGTGATGGACCTACAATAATGACAGAACGACCCGAATAATCAACCCGTTTCCCAAGTAGGGTCTCGCGAAATCTTCCCTCTTTGCCCTCGATTATATCAGAAAATGATTTGTAAACCTTATTATGACCGTCCCTCATCGGTTGTCCGCGGATTCCATTATCAAGAAGTGTATCCACGGCTGCTTGTACCAATTTCTCCTGACATATTACTAATTCTCCTGGAGTAGATCTACTTGTTGTTAATAGATCGATAAGAGTATTATTCCGATAGATAACTCTTCTATATAGTTCATTAATATCTGAGCTCATTAATTTGCCCCTAATAATCCGTCATTAATATCCATTGTCTTCCCATGTAGCTTGACCATTTTATTAGTTTTCTGTTGCTAACATTTTATTAATTGACTTACTAAAACTTAATGTATGATTGAACTGAAGTTTTCGTTAAAGTTAAGTTGTGACCCAAATTTTGCTTTTACAAAACTAAGTTTCCTTGCAAAATTGTAATGTGTAAACATACATCGAAAGTAAGAAAAAATGTCACGAAGCTGAGTTTGGAACCCCAAACTGAAACCAAACATAGCCTTAGTTTGCTTGTAATAAACCTGTTCAAACTGTTCCACACGGTATGCCCTACTACTTAAGGCGTAGATGTTTGAAAGCTTAATCTGTTTGCTGATGATTTGTGAATTTTAATTGCATGAATGTTATTTTTGTAGATAGTGGACATGCTTGGATATGACTCAGCTAGATCTGACCAAACTTTAGTCTATGTTCTGACGCTTGGAGTCGTGGAAGCATACAGAAGTTTTGGAATAGGTAAGAGTGTTGCAAATCAAGTTTTTTGAAGTCCTCTATTATGTAATTGGCAGTCTAATTTGTGCTTTACATGCAGCTTCTTCTCTGATTCGGGAGGTCATAAAATATGCTTCAAGTATTCCAACCTGCCGAGCTGTCTACTTGCATGTAATCTCTTACAATAACCCTGCAATCAATTTGTACAAGAAAATGTCTTTCAAATGTGTGAGAAGGTTGCAGGGGTTTTATTTGATCAATGGCCAACATTACGATTCGTTCTTATTCTTGTATTATGTAAATGGGGGTCGGTCTCCTTGCTCACCATTGTAAGTGCAAAATTCCTTTCATTTTTTATCCCTGATTTGTTCAGACTGCTTTTTCATGTAAATGCTTTATACTAATCCTGTTCTACGTAGTGTAGAAAATTTTGCGCTATACTCTTAACTGGGCTGAGTTTCTGAACCTTGATAAGGTTGTTCTTGAACTAATAAGGGTCTTCCTATTCTTTGTTGTTATATACACACGTTTGAACTTGATATGTGAAAAGTATTTCATTTCTTTATTCTAAGTTTGTGTTAGGTGAGATAAAATGTGGAACAATTAAATGCTGCTGTCTTGCTATATTGCAAAAGGATTATTGACTGATTTTCTAAGTTAAACATCAATTTCTTCTTTTACTTTTGGCTGCCTGTCTGGCTAACCTTTTTAGTATTTGTTGTGTATTGAGCCACATGCATCCTTTTATCTAAATTATTTGCTAGAATTGTAATTTCAATTTCACATTTCAGAGAGATTCTCACTGCAATAGTAAGCTTCATGAGGAGTGGCTTTAAGTCAGTGGCTGCAAGGCTTTGCAGGAGCGGAAGCAGGAAGATCTCAAGGCGGGCAAAGTGTAAAGAAAGTCATTCTCTTGTGTCAGCAACACCCAACAAAAGAAACGTAGCAGTGGAATGTTCTGGTTATGAGTGTGTTTAATTTTTATAAGTTTTCTGTTTCCTGTATCAATCAACCTCACTATTGTTGATTCCCTCCAGAAAGGTCATATTCGAGCCAAAAGATATTTGTTACCATGATGTCATAATAAACTTCCTCAATCCAGTGAATTCACATATACTGTTAGAAGGTGATAATAACAACATTTAAGTGTATGTGAAAAATGCAACTTGTGATTCTGTTGATCATCGTTTGATGCAGTAGTTAGCTGTAATGGCTAACATAACCATGCAGTAGTTAACAGAGTCTTGGGTCTTAAGCATTAGAAAACACAAACTTTTGAAATATGATTCATGAGCAATAAAATCTTTCATAACAAACATGAAACATAATCCGTAGATCTCTGGTTATCCAGGACTGTTGCTTGTTCTTAACCTGACAGAAGTGTTTCTTTAAATTAAAGTGATTTCCTATAGCGGAGGAAAGAATGCAGGAGTCAAGATTTTTTATTATTTAAATTTTTCTAAATAATAATTCACATTTCATTTTAACATAATTTATATATATATAATATTATTTTAACTTATTTTTATGATCAAAAGAATAAAATGATATTTCATTTTTTAAATTTAGCAATTACAGTTTTTTAATCTATTAAATTCATAAGTTTATTTACAATATTTTCATAAATTTTTATTTCAAATCCTTTATTTTTTATCTTTTCTTCAATCCAAACCATCTCACTTTTATTTTTCTTTCCTTTAAAATTCATAGGGCTGGACAAAAATAACTGATCTTTATTGTACTATAGTTAACTATATTATAGTTAACTATACTATATTATACTTAAAAAAATTGATCAACTTTTACTAAAAGTTCAGTTCTTAACTGTGAGAACTGTATCTACTATTTTCTCTTCTCTAGTTCCCGTTCAATTATTCCGTCTTATTTAATAATAAAATATTAATAAAAGAAACCGTTCAAATAAAAAATTAATAATGAAGTTTTTAAGACAAATTTTTTTATCACAAATTTTTATATTTTTTCATCAATAAACATATATTATTTTTTAAATAATATTATTTTAAGTAATAAAAGTAAAATATATTTTTTTAAATTTAATTTTATTAAATGATTAAGTAATATAAATCATAAAAAAAATACTATATAAAAAAAATAATACTTTAAATATATTATATTCTTTAACATATTATTAAATATGTAAAAATATAAATTTTTTTTAATGATATTAAAATGTGTGTAAGCGCACACACTAAAATAACTATTTATTTTAAAAATCAACTTACTTTAAAATAAATATCAATATTATTATTTTTAAATGATAGTATTTTACATACTAAAACTAAAATATATTTTTTAACGTTAAATTTTATTAAATGAATATATAATGAAATATCATAAAAAAAATAGTAATGTAGCAAAAATAATTAATGTTATAGAAATATCAAATGACAAAAAAATTAACAAATATTAGTTTAATTTTTACATAATAAAATATAAATAATAAATAATTGATTAATAAAACAATTTTACGAGGGAACAAAATAAATATAAATAAAAAATTATTTTAAAATAAAATAAGTAGATAAAAAGATAAAATAAATTATATACACATATAAAACAAAAAAATATAAATAAAAAATTAAAAAAATAAATATAAAAGTAAAATAATATTCATGACAAAATAAATATAAATAAAAAAAATAAAAAAAAATAAATAATAAAATAATTTCCATACACATATAATAATAAAAGAAATATAAATAAAATAGAAAATAATAATATCAAATAATTAAAAAGTTAATTTGTAAGACACTTATGAATAAAATAAAATAAATATTAAAATAAATTTCAATTAAAAAGAACATGTATTGTTATACTATTCAGTTTAAAAACTAGTACAATTCGGTTTAAAAACTAGTACAATTCAGTTGAAAAACTAGTACAATTCAGTTTAAAATTAGTATAATTCAGTTTAAAATTAGTATAGTTAGTAGTTCAGTTTAGTTTATATTGTAGTTTAGTATAATATAGTATAGTTCAGTTTAGTCTAGTTTGATAAAACAAAAAACAGTTTGTCTGTTTTACAGCTCAGTTCAGTTTATACAAATTAGTTTTTAGTTCAGTACAAATTTTAGTAATACAGTCCAGTTCAGTTCTATTTGCCCACTCCTAAAAATTTATTCATTATTGATAAACGTTGTTACTTCAAACACTTAGTATGGATATGAGTTATTGGGAGTTTTATTGAAAATCTCTATATAAGACTAATTATGTTTGAGTTAGACTGTATAAAAGTCTATTATACTAAATTTTTGTAAACTTACTTTTTAATTTTATTTTTTTAAATGTATTTATAAAAAAGTTTATTCATTTATACACACAATTAATTTATTTTGTGATTATTTAATTCATTTAACTATTTTTTTAAATTAGAAACAAATTGAATAAGAATGATAACGTGAATACAAATTGAAATAAAAATGATATCTTTAAATTAGAAACAAATTTTAGAATAAGTGAAAGGTTTAATTAAGTTTTGAGTCGTTTAGAAAAAAAATCTATTATGTATCTGATATGTTAGCTTGTGTTTACACGTGACAATTATAAACTACACATATGGGAAGGAGATGATGCGGGAAGTGAGAAAAATCTGAAAATCGAGAGGTTCCGTGTACCTCTGTTCCTTGGTGGCGGTGTCTATATAACCACCCTTTTACCCTTTTTCTCCATTTTTTTTTTCTTTCTGTTCTGTTCTATTCTGTGAGCCTTAGCTATTGCTCTGGCTATGGCTATGGCTATGGCTGCTTCAACTTCAACCTCTCTCTCCGTCGTTGGAAGTGGCCTCGCCTTCCCGCACCATCATCTTCACCTTCCCGCAACATCCTCTACTCGTTTTCGCACTCGATTCCGGAACAACACTTTGTTCCTATCGTCTCTCCCAAGGTATCACTCATTCTTTATCTCTTTTTCTTTTGCCGATGCTTCCAATGTCAAATTCCACCTCTACAGTTGCTAATTCGTCTTTCCCTATCAGTGAAAGAAGGAGGCTCAAGGCTCTTTCTGGTGGATCGGGATTGCGACGACGGAACAAGCCTCGCGGCCACGCTTTTGTTGTTGGTGAATCCTCGTTCTTGCTGCCGCAACAAACTTGTGCATCTTGCTGTCTTGCGAGGAAACGCCGTTCCAATCTTGGAACATTTGTGCCTGGAGCTTTTCTTGACAAGTCTTGTTTCCGCCTATCTAACAGTAAACTACATCGTTCTTCTGTGAGTTTTCTGGCTTCGTTTCTACCTGATAATCTTAATTTTCAATTTGTGAATGTTTCATTTCACTATTCTCTTTGTGGCTGATAAAAAAAAAACTTTTGCCTTTCTTTTTTGTGGTCTTTGGTTGTTATATTATAACCGAGTCATCTTTGTCTGTGGCTTTCAAGATTTTTAAAAATCTACTTATTATTCCAGTAAGAATTAAACTAGAGGAGTGTCTCTTGTATTAAATCTTGGGTCAAATTTATGTTTGTGTTCATGGATTTTCTTCTGTCAAGCAGGTTCAGATTCCGCGTGCAACTGTAGGTCCAGATGAGCCACATGCAGCAAGTAGAACCTGGCCAGATGGTATTGTCGAGAAACAAGATTCAAGTGTACATGATAATGAAAATGAACTAGAGCAGATAGAGGGGTTTCTAAGCTCTGAACTTCCGTCTCACCCGAAGTTGCACCGTGGTCAACTGAAGAATGGGTTACGTTATCTGATCTTGCCAAATAAAGTTCCACCAAAAAGGCAAGTTTATTAATTTTCATGAGTTCCTTTCAAAACTAGGACGTCTTTCAATGTAAAAGTGCCGATTTTTCATTCTTGAGTTTGTTTATCAATGATCAATTTCAAGAATGCGATAAAGATATTTTGATATCTCTTATCCACATGCATGACCATTACTTGTTTGAGGCATATTGCTTTGTCTTTTACAACCCCCTGAGGCGCTTCTTCTCAGTGTCTTGTTCCCGTGTCATCAGTATTTCTTTTTGCTGGAATGCTATGTTAGCAGTTCGTATTTTTGAATTGTGAAATATGTTTAATTTAAATTGTGGCTGTGAAACATTCTTAGGTGCAATGTGTCAAGTTTGCTATTACATTACTTCTAGACGATTTTTTAATATAACCAATACAGTCAAATATGATATAGTTTTGTGCATTTTCTGTTAAACATTGCTTTGTTGCAGTTTCTCTAGAATCTGCTTGTTGTCAACTGCTTAGTATCAATTGATTCAATTTTTAGGTTCGAAGCACATTTGGAAGTTCATGCAGGATCAATAGATGAGGAGGAGGATGAGCAAGGAATTGCGCATATGATTGAACACGTTGCTTTCCTAGGAAGTAAAAAACGTGAGAAACTTTTGGGAACAGGAGCGCGTTCAAATGCGTATACTGATTTCCACCATACAGTATTTCACATCCATTCTCCTACGAGCACCAAGGTATGGGCCATTTGAAGTGCAGTTCTTTGTGATGTATTCAATTATTTTTTCTTTGATATATTTCATTAAGGATTTTGGACTTTTATTCAACTTTGTTATGTTACTAATTACTATTTAATCATGCATATGAGAATAGGGTAAATGGTGTTTCTTGTGTACTTGTGTCTAAAGCAATATGTAGAAATTATTGACATTGTAATGGGTATGATCAGTTCATATTTTGAACATAACAATATTTAACTAACAGTATAATTAAGTTGTAAGAAGAGATTGTCATGGAAACTCCCAACTCCTAATCCCAATGTTCTAATGGTATCAAAGTTTTTGACACTTAAAGTTTGTGACAAGTGGAGGTAAATCCTTGTCAATGATGAGCACTGTTAAATAGTTTTCTTTAAAAGAGATTCAACATGATATTTAGAGTAAAATTCCATTAGGGCACAGGGAAAGCATTGGACTCGATTTCTAGGAAAGAAACATCTCCAGAGAGAGAATGCAATGGAAGAGTGAAGATTATTCTTAATTTAACCTTGCAAAATCTGCTAGTAAAGTGAGAAAAGCTCAAGCTTTATGAGATCTACTTAAGTCATATTTTTAGTAAATGTGACCTTGAGATTGCAATAAAGGCAACAATCAAAGAGTCCACAATTAAGGTGGGCTGGGGTTGAGCAATTATTAAGGCAACTTTCTGACAATCATAAATATAGAAAATTTGACAGTCATATTTTGTACGCTTATTATGTGATAGAATTCTTTTTTGACGCATGTTAACTGTGTACAGTTTATCCATGTGTATCCTGCTATTATTTTAAATCTGTCAATGATTCAGGCTTTCTTGCCAAATTGTCTTACCCTAAATCTATCCCTTTGATCTTCTTTGACCGTTTTCTTTGATTATATAACTATTTAAAGATTAAAGGAGCTTTGGAATCGTTTTGGGAAGAGATTTTAGGATAAGTGTGAGTTTAGATACACAAAAAAAAAAAGAAGAAAAGAAATGAAAAAAACATGGAATATTTTCTGTTATGTTTCTATGGTGACACTCGTTGCTTTTGGTCACTGGAGAATTGTATCAATTGTAAAAAAAGAAAAAAAAATTGACACTTCTTTGAGACTATATCTTACTGAGAAAAAGACACCCGTGCAAAGCATTAGGTTACGGGAGAATTGTTGTCAATTAAATAAAAAAAAGGTTAGCAATTTTTTTTAGTAAATTGACACCCTTTTGAGACTATATCTTACTGAAAAAGATACACTCACCAAGTATGGCAAGTGCAAAGTATTGGAGTGGAAGATCCATACTTAGTTGGCAGGTAAGTGCCTTCTAGGTCAGAAACTTAAGAGAAAATATTCTATAAAGAAAAATAAAGTTACAAAAATGATCTATCTTGTGTCTTGCCTCAAATAATAGATTGCACTCAGGGACCAAAAGTTAATCATTGTTTCAAAAACTGTAAAATGTGTCACAATTAAGGTGGGCTGGGGTTGAGCAATTACCAAAGCAACTTTTTGACAATCATAAGTATAGAAAAATTGACAGTCATACGCTTATTATGTGATAGAATTCTTTGACGCATTTTAACTGTCTACAGTTTATCAGTGTGTATCCTGCTATTATTTTAAATCTGTCAATATCTTGCTTTCTGGGTTCTTTTTCTTTAGTGCTTAATGTAACCACGTCTAGTCATCTAAAACAATTTGAAATTGAACATGTCTCTCTTGTTTTCAATATATGTATATATGAATGAAATCATATTGAATATTTTAATATTTCATTTTGTTGTTGATCATAAACGTTGTTTGTTAGGATTCTGATGGGGATCTACTTCCATTTGTTCTGGATGCCTTGAATGAGGTATGATTTTGGACTTTGTTTCTTTTCACGGCATTGCCCGTAAAAGCCTCTTCCACATCTCTACACATGCTTATTTTTGCTTTAACATGATATTTCATTTGACCTTGGTCTTATGCTTTGGTTTTGACTCTACTTGTCTGGGCATAATAGTTTAGATTACTCACAGCTAATTGTTGTTGATATATGCAGATAGCTTTCCACCCAAAGTTTCTTGCTTCTCGGATTGAAAAGGAACGACGTGCCATACTATCAGAGCTTCAAATGATGAATACAATAGAGTATCGAGTTGATTGTCAGGTGGGGAACAAAAAATATCTCTAGGAAATTCAGGCTATCAACTTTGTGTTTACACATAATGTTGACTCAATTTTTACATTGCTTTTATTTTCTGTAATTGCAGTTGTTACAGCATCTTCATTCTGAAAATAAGTTGAGCAAAAGGTTTCCCATTGGATTAGAAGAACAGATAAAAAAATGGGATGCAGATAAAATAAGGAAGTTTCATGAGCGTTGGTATTTCCCTGCAAATGCTACCTTGTACATTGTGGGGGATATTGATAACATATCAAAGACTGTTTACCAGATTGAAGTATGTCCTACATTTTTATATTCATAAGTTTGGTTATGATCATGGTTATAATATGTAGGAATCTTATTCAATAAGCTGTTGTCACACAGGCAGTTTTTGGGCAAACTGGTGTGGACAATGAGAAAGGTTCTGTAGCCACTCCAAGTGCATTTGGTGCAATGGCCAGTTTTCTCGTTCCAAAGCTTTCTGTTGGTTTGGGTGGAAATTCTATTGAAAGATCAGCAATGGATCAATCCAAAATATTCAATAAGGAAAGGCAAGCTGTCCGTCCTCCTGTGAAGCATAATTGGTCACTTCCCGGGAGTGGTGCTGACTTGAAGCCACCACAAATATTTCAGCATGAGTTACTTCAAAATTTTTCAATTAATATGTTCTGCAAGGTATAAAGAGTCGTGTTATCTTATTCCTAACTCAAACTTAGAGTATAGATTTTTGTAGTTGCTTTTGTGTATCAATTATTATTTACATGTGCTTAAACATTTTGGAGCTGATAACAAAGTCAGAGACTTCTTGTGGTGGAGAAATGGTCAATGGAGAATGTTTGGCATAACTCATAAAAGGATTGGAACATATGATTTATTAGTTCATATCAAGGTCTACTGGTCTAATGAACAATTTAAATAAAATATTGTCATATTCATATTGGTCTAGTAGATATTATCTTGGTCTAATGGTAATTAGAATGTACTTTAGTGTTGACCAATAACCTTTAAAGACAAGTTGGAATTGTATCCAAGTTGTGCCTGTCATGCCTCTCCTTATGGCACTAAAAACCTTTCTGGCTTTAAGTGTTGTGAAGTATTCTTTAGAATATTTATAGTGGCAAGTTGTTCCATTCTATAGCAGCAATGTTGCATCTGGCTGATTCTAAAACTCTTGCAATGTTGCATCATTTTCTGCTTCTATCAAATCCTTAGTCTGGACAGAAATGGGATCCCTCATTTTTTGGGGAGCTTTTATTATTTTACTATCGCTTCTATTCTTGTATCCTAAATATTCTACAGCTAGAATCCCTTCATCCATAAAAAAAGGTATATCTTAGAATTTGTGTTGAGTTCGACTCAACTCTACAAAAATAGCTTGGAAGGTAAGGATTGTCTGAGGACCAAGATTGATAAGTTCTATTTAAGTTGTATCTTGAGTCAACAAGGCTGATCTTTAGGGAAATTTTAATTAGGTATCTAAACTAAAAGAATGTCAATGATTCCTTGATTTTCTATATTTTGTAATTAAGTTGCTGGAGTTAGTTTACGGTGGCATGGAATTGCTAGAATAATACTTCCTTTGATCCTTTATCAAGATTAATAAATGTTGTTAAATCATATAATTATAATTAACAGTGTCACAAATTAAAATTTTATAGCAAAAGTGCCCCTAGTAGAATTAATCAAAATTTTATAGCTGTGCTTTAGAACAATGTTAATTGTGTGTCTACACTGTGACTTTTGATTATTGTTGAAGAATGTCTGTCAAGGTAGGGTGGGTTAATTTTGTTTTCAATTTTTTTGAAGCATTTATATTTATGCTTATAGTATAAATTATTTATCTTGTATCCATAACCATTGGTATATTGACCCTCTTGCTTTGCTATTTTTGGGGTTGGCACTAGTGTTTTATTGATATACTTTTAGATTTTAAATTTCCCAAGTGATCCTACTTTTTCTTCTTCCGTACCTTTTTCTTTACATATTCCTTTTTTTTAGTGTTTTATTGATATACTTTTAGATATTAAAAAATTTATGTTTCTTCTCTTTATTAATTATGTTGTTTTATATCTTTTGCAGATACCAGTGAATAAGGTTCAAACATATAGAGATTTGCGCCAGGTCTTGATGAAAAGAATATTCTTGTCTGCTCTTCATTTTCGAATTAATACGAGATATAAGGTGAGATGAAATTCTTTGTATCTTCAGCAGTTTGCTTTCCTGGTCGCATCCTTTTTATGTGGCTACTGTAGGAATTAATTGACATTTATTGATTGATTTTATTGTTTTCATTGTTTCATACAGATATCTGAAAATACGAAACAAAGTGAAAATTTTAGGAAAACAATAAATGAAAACGGAAAATTTTTCTCTTGAAATCCTAAAGTTTTCAGCAATTTATACCCAATTTTCTATGAAGTTTGTCCAAGTTATTGACAGAGATAATAAGTGACTCTATTCTGTGGATTTCAGTTTCTTAATCGTAATACTCAAATTTCCCTATACAATCACTTTTCACTAGTTCATTATCCATCCCTTAGCATTTAAATGTTTACTAATGCATGGGATTTTACAGAGTTCGAATCCACCATTCACTTCAGTTGAATTGGATCACAGTGATTCTGGAAGAGAAGGATGCACTGTAACCACTCTAACCATAACCGCAGAACCAAAGAATTGGCATAATGCAATTAGAGTTGCTGTTCAAGAGGTTTGTTTCTTTTGTTCTGCTTTGATTGTCTGTGTTTGGAATAGAGCTGTTTCGTATTTTTCTTTCCATTGGTTGTTCCAGTTTTTGCTATTTTTAGATCCATGTCCAACTGCTGGTTTTCAGTCCTTTGTTTAGCATAAAAAGATATAAAATGTCTCAACTTTATGGCAATAAATTCACATGAAGTTTATGAATTTTTTAACTCTTACAAATGCTCCTAGAATCTTTTTAGGTCTTGTGCTGCATAGAGAAAACCGTATTGTTTAAAGTTTGAAATAACTTGAATGATAGACTACCTTAATTCTTTCTACAGAAAGTGTCTCTAATGTCAATTTGTGTGATATAGGTTCGGAGACTTAAAGAGTTCGGGGTTACCCAGGGTGAATTAACTCGTTATTTAGATGCCCTTCTGAAAGATAGCGAACACCTAGCAGCCATGATTGACAATGTATCTTCTGTTGATAACTTGGATTTTATCATGGAAAGTGATGCTCTTGGACATAAAGTTATGGACCAGAGACAAGGGCATGAAAGTTTACTTGCTGTTGCTGGAACAGTTACCCTCGAGGAGGTAATTTTGTTGATACCCATTGGACCTTGTGCAAAATGTTAAATTACCTTTAACTCCTCTCTTTTTTCTGTTCTTGACTCTTTTTTATTATGACAACTCAAGTAAAACTGTAGAAGTGTCAGGCATGAGCTGATTCAAAGGTCTTGTGCAGATAACTCTTTGCTACCTTTTAATATTTTAGTGCAATTTTTTTTATCCTGATAAGAAAATTATTTATTTTTCCTTTTGCTTAGTTATTTGTGCATCCATGCTAGAGATGAGGTTTTAGTTTTTATTATTCTATCTTAGATTGTTTTCTTGTAGCTCATTATTGTCCTAGTTAAAGAAAATACTTGGAACACTTTAACATCAATGGCAACTGTACTGATTTTACTTTTAAGAAATTTTAAGTTAAACAGTATATTTCCATGACAATTTCATATTTATGTTACTTGTTTTGTTTTGTTCTTATGTTGTCTCTCTCTCTCTCTCTCTCTCTCTCTCTCTCTTTTAAATTTAAACATAATGTATTACATATTGTATTTTATTTTAAATTTAATATGTTTAAAAGTTATCTTAGAAAATTTTGTTGTAACTCAAAATCTTAGCTGGTACTTTCTAATATAGTTATTTACTTAAAATATCTTATGATTCAGGTCAATTCAGTTGGTGCCAAGGTGTTAGAATTTATAGCTGATTTTGCAAAGCCTACTGCACCGCTTCCTGCTGCAATTGTTGCTTGTGTTCCAAAAAACGTTCACATTGAGGGAGCTGGTGAAACAGAATTCAAGATATCATCCACTGAGATTACGGATGCTATCAAAGCTGGACTGGATGAACCTATTCAGCCAGAGCCTGAGGTATCTTCCTTCAGATTAATTCCTTGTTAGTTGATCCTATTTTGCTTTGGAAGAATTGATTTTCATCTGACTACTGATGATTTGTTTTTGCATTTGATATATCGTTATATTCTTCATGTGCTATGATATGACTCCACCACTGATTCAAATTTAGTTCGTTTTTTATCATTGGTGAATTCTATTAATGAGAGCCAATTCTTATGAGTTGGGTGTCTTGTCTATATATACATAATTGCTGTTCAGCTAATTAACTTTCCCGTATGTATGTGTATAGCTTGAGGTGCCAAAAGAGCTTATACAATCATCTAACCTAGAAGAACTGAAAAAGCTGCGCAAGCCGACTTTTGTTCCTGTAAATCCTGAAACAGATGCTACAAAGCTTCTTGATGAGGAAACTGGGATCACCCAGCGCCGTCTTTCAAATGGAATTCCTGTTAATTATAAGGTATTTGATGTCAGTTTATATTGGGATTCCCATGAAACTAGCACCTTATTTTCCTTTGCCATGTCATTGTGCTCAGCATTGCATATTTAAAATTGGTGACTCAGTCTACATGCATTTCTTAAGTCCATTCTACTCTGTTACTGCTTTGTTTTATTCTATTCTGCAATAATGGATTGTACCATTTTTGATAGAGCAAGGAGACATAATTTGTCAAAAACTTAATTTTCAGTTTCTATTATGTTTCTACCATGCCATTCAATTTCTAGCTGATTCCACAAATGCAATCAGTTTATTGAACTTATTAATGCATTTTATGGATGACAGATATCAAAAACTGAAACACAAAGTGGTGTGATGAGGTTGATTGTTGGTGGCGGACGAGCAGCTGAGAGTTCCGATGCAAGAGGATCTGTAATTGTTGGTGTGAGGACACTTAGTGAGGGGGGTCGTGTTGGTAACTTCTCAAGGGAACAGGTAACTATCTTTTCTTACTAACAGATGTTTCCAAACGTCAATGTTATGTTTCTATTTTCCAATTGCGTTGCATTGTTCTGGTGGCTTACTTGTGTAAGTCATGTCAGAAGAACTCTGCACAGTTTTTAATTTCACCACTATAAATCTATTATTTTGACTACTCATGGATATGAATGTGACCTACACTACACAGATAATTTCAGTATCCAAGAACTTATCTTATCTCACTTCTATTTAATGAATGTCCTGTATTTTATGCGTAAAACCAGGTGGAACTTTTCTGTGTAAATCACCTGATAAATTGCTCCTTGGAATCTACGGAGGAATTCATTTCAATGGAGTTTCGTTTTACTTTAAGAGACAATGGGATGCGTGCAGCCTTTCAATTGCTTCACATGGTGCTTGAGGTAAACATCTTTCCATCTTGGTTGTATAATTGCATTTATGTACTCAATTACATATTTGCTCTGTTGCTTATGCAGCATAGTGTCTGGGTTGATGATGCTTTTGATAGAGCAAGGCAATTGTATCTGTCATATTACCGATCCATCCCCAAGAGCTTGGAACGCTCAACTGCCCACAAACTCATGGTAGCAATGTTGGATGGAGATGAGAGGTTTATTGAGCCAACACCAAAATCACTGGAGAATTTAACCCTGCAATCTGTTAAGGATGCAGTGATGAATCAATTTGTTGGCAACAACATGGAGGTTATCATTAATTTATTAAATTCATAGTTCTCTTACAATTACATTCAGACACTAAAATGTTCTTTTTTTCTTTAGGTATGCATTGTAGGAGACTTCACGGAGGAGGACATTGAATCTTGCATTCTTGATTACCTGGGCACGGCTCAGGCCACAAGAAACCATGAAAGAGAGCAAGAATTCAACCCACCCGTATTTAGATTATCTCCATCAGAGTTGCAGTTTCAAGAAGTGAGAAGCTAAGCATTTATTACCTTTTTTTATATGTTGTTTTGTGACAAGTTAACGTTATATTATTTGTTGTATGTTTGGACAAACTTCTCCATAAGGACTTGTAGGTGAGAAATATGAAGAAAAAAATAAAATTGACTTCTCCATAGGTTTAAATTAACTCATACACTTATTTGCACGGTCAAATTTAGTGTTTATACTTTTTGAATTGGTGTTAACACAACAATGAACTAGGCTTTTGACATGGTTATTCACTTTTGCCTTTGCAGGTATTTTTAAAGGACACAGATGAGAGGGCGTGTGCTTATATAGCTGGACCAGCGCCAAACCGTTGGGGTTATACCGTCAATGGAAAGTACTTGTTAGAGTCAGAGTCCATTAATAATGCTTCAACAACCAATGGTGAACTTCGTTGACTTTTTTTCTTGTGTCATAATATTTAAAAAGTTATGTTTTCAGTTGTTAAAGGCTTGAAATGGCTTGTGCAGGTGATCAGTCAAATTCTGATGCCCAACCGATACAAGGTTTGCAAAAGAGCCTACGTGGTCATCCTCTTTTCTTTGGTATAACTATGGGACTGCTTTCTGAGATTATAAATTCTAGGTATCTCTTTCTACTCTATGCTCACCTGTATTTGGCTTTTTGAAGAAAGTTAGCAAGCACAAATCCTCTATAGAATGGTGTGTTAGACACGCCTTGGACATGTGTTGGACACCCTTCCACTTTGTCACAATTATAAAATAATATTTTTCTGACTTGGATGTCTCTTCAACCCGGCTTGGCACATCTTTGACATGGCTTGGATACGAGCCAAGAGTGGAACTCTTGGTTTCACTTCTTAGACACTTACATTAATATTTTTTAAAAGGTCAACTTTTAAATATTGTGATACTCACCAGTTTTTTGGGCTCATTTTCAAAGAACTTAATTAGATGTTAAGGTTGAGAAAAAATACCAGATGGTTTAACTTTTTAAGAGATCTTGGGATATTCTTTTCGTTTAGACTGCATTGTGAAATTATCTCAGTATTCTATTTGTTGGAGTCATTATTATATGAAATTGTAAAGCAACAATTTTGTTTTTAAAATGAATTATATAAATCTTAGTTAACAATTTAATTTTGTCTTTTGATTTTATATTCTCTCTCTATAAATAAGAATACTTATCTTGACCTTTTCAACTAACATTCTTCAATGAGATTATTTTTATAATTTTTTTCTTTAGCCAGAGCGATTTTAGGGCTTTTCTTAACTAATATCTTCAGTATCATTATCTATATTTAATTTAGATTTCAATATTTTTTAAAACGAATTATCAACAATTAAAAAATACTCCTATATAATTATTTATATTAATATAATATATAATTTATATGTTCAAAAGTATTTTTTAAAATTTAATTTAAATGTTCAAAATTATTTTTTTATTTTATTTTATGCTTTTGGTAAGAAGTGTAGAAAGGAGTAATGTAACTATTTCAAGAGTAACTTTAAAAGCCATACTCCTTATCCTTAGGCTTGATTTTTCTCTTAAATTAACTCTTAAACTTGTTCTTGAAGTGACTGTTTGGACTTAGACAAGGCCAAAATGCTATTTTGGGCTGGAATATTGTAATATCTATGAGTAAATGCATACTAAATACAGATTGTTATTTTCAAATTTTTTAGTCAAAAATCTGATTACATTTTTCCTCTACAGGCTCTTCACCACTGTCAGAGATTCTCTGGGGTTGACGTATGATGTGTCATTTGAATTAAACTTGTTTGACAGGCTTAAATTAGGATGGTATGTGATCTCTGTCACATCAACTCCAAGCAAGGTGTGAGCTCCATTCTTGTAATATATTCAATCTAATTTTTGCTGCCAGTTTCCTTCTGTTCAAAAGTTTTACGTCAAATTGATTTGCAGGTCCACAAAGCTGTTGATGCATGCAAGAATGTTCTTAGAGGTTTACATAGCAACAAAATTACCGAGAGGGAATTGGACAGGGTTAGTTATTGAAATGCTGGACTTGTTGTGCATTAAAATTTAGTGGAAGCACTTTTAGACACAAGTTTTTCTGCTAAATGTATCAGTGTTCGAATTCGATTAGTCTCATATGAACTGATTCTTGAGCTTTGTATTGTGTTTCTCCGTGATGGTTTCTTAATGAAGGGCAAATACTGTTTAAAATGCACGTGATGCCTTCATTTAATTTCCAAATATGGTTTAACTTTTTCATGCTATTTGCTATGCATTTTGAATTTGAGAATTCCTTTGGTGCTTTTTTCTAATGTAGGCTAAACGAACCCTTCTTATGAGACATGAAGCTGAAATCAAGTCAAATGCCTACTGGTTAGGGTTATTAGCTCATTTACAAGCTTCTTCTGTTCCAAAGAAGGTGAGATATAAATATCTGAATCTTCAAGTGAGATATTGGATTTTTACTTTGATGCAAAACAAAACAAGGTTTAAGGTTTTTAGTCTTGCCAACATCTTATAATTTTTTATTCTTGTTTCTAAATTATGCTAATATCGATTGTGGATCCAGGACATATCATGTATCAAGGACCTAACATTTCTATATGAAGTTGCTACTATTGAGGATATATATCTTGCATATGAACAGTTGAAAGTGGATGAGAATTCTCTATATTCATGCATTGGAATTGCTGGAGCTCAGGATGCGCAAGATGTAGCAGGTGTAGTAATGTTCTTAATGTCTAACATTGAATCTTGCTTTGTTTTTTTTTTTCAAACTTAAGTCCGGATTTCATCTCTCATCTTTTCCAAATTTGAGCAGTATTTTTTGTCAAATTTTTCACTTCCTAGGTTTGACTAAGCATAAAAATTTTATTCCCGAAAGAACATTTCAATCCTTTAAACATAGAAATGAGAAATGATATCCCAATTCCAAATCCAGCCCTAAGTTCTGATATGTACAATAGACATATGAACACATCTTGCACTTGAAAAATTTGAACTTCAAGATCCCCTAAAAATGTTCCATAGGTAACAAACAGCTCTTCTCTTCAGAAGTGCAGTGATGTGTCTATAGTAAACCAGTTTACTTTATCTAGGCTTGTGTGGGTTGGCTAAATGTGGAGTGTATATAAGTAGAAAACACCAACCACATAATTTTGGAAGAAAAATATTTGTCTCATTTTGGAGTGCTAGTATATAATAATGGTTACTGACGTAATTTTACTATCTTTTTGCAGCTCCTTTAGAAGAGGTAGTAGCGGATGATGTCTATCCCGGTGTTATTCCAGTGGGAAGAGGTTTATCTACAATGACAAGACCAACTACTTAATATTTTTGAACTATGTTTTGGCCTGCTCGCTTTAAGATCTACAGGTTAGCATTTTTTGGCTATTCTTTTTTTTTTTTGAAGTAGATCAGACAGTTTGTTTCCTTTTGTATAGGTTGTTTTGGGATGATGAGGGTTACAAAAAAGGTTGCCCAATGGTTTTTGTTTCCTTTCTTGCAAATTGTTTGACAGTGAGGTTTTTATTATCTGTCTCTCAAACAGGACTGGAGGGTTGATTAAAAGTTGTGGTGGAAGGATTAGCGGCATGTGTGTCACAACACAAGAAGCAGCTGCTGCAGCTGCTGCTGCTGCATCATCTATTATTGAAACAAGTCGATACAAGAAGCGATTTTGGACTTGCATTGCATGTTATTGATTTCCTTGCTTTTTATGTTGGGTTGACTATTAATAAAAGGTAATACTTTTATAGGATTAGAATAAAGAAAATATAGAATCCAGCACTAAGATGTATAGCTGCCATTTTTTTGTCTGTCGGCCATAAATTTTGCTGGGAGAACGCCGACCGTATCTTAGCGTAGGAAACTAATTTCTTATTTGAATTGTAAACCACTGTTTCCGCGCTTGTAAACTACTATCTCTCTTTTCCTAAACTCAATGCTAACCTCATTTTATATCTATTTGATATATACAATCTAAAACGAGATTAAATAAGAAAAAATATTAAATATGTAGTCATAATCCTACCCTTGTAGGAAAATTTTCACAATGCTTGTTATTTCATTATGGATGTTTTATATAAATGCATACATTTTCTAAAGTCTTGCATATTATTTCTTTTTACATTCCTCCCTAAGTTTATTTCAGCAGTCGTAGTAAAAGGTAATTTCCCTCTGTTATAGACTTTTAAAGTATACGACTAAACTATTTTCTACAATCCTCATCTCTCTTTTAAATTATACACAATAAAAAATTCTACAAGCTTTATTATTTAGTTTATGAAGTTATGATTTTTTATTTTATTTATAAAACTGATACCTAAAATGAATTTCATAAGCTAATTCATAGGTTTTATAATTGAAAAAACTATCATTCAAATATCTCTCTTAATCTTATATATAAAAATCAAGAGAAATGGAAGTGTAGAATTGGTGTCTATATGTAAGGTGCGTTAGCTGAAAGTGGGTTACATCTGGCTCTACTGCATTTTAATTCTATTAGCTAATCAATCTCTCAAATATAATTTGCATCTGCAAATTTTCATTTTTAAAAAAAAGCTCCACAAAATGAATATAAAATATGTTAGCATGGTAGTTCTTTGCACGTTAAGACATTATTAAAATATTTATGAAATTGATTCAAAGTCGTCTTGCATCGTCTTCTCAACTAACCTTTGGTAAATGTTGTAATTACGTGAATCTTTCCATTTACCAACTCCTTTGATAATAATTAATGGTTGTGATGGTTTGGACTTGTGTACCACATTTTTAACTTTGAAGTTGAACAACTTTTAGTTTCAGAACAACGACCAATCCCTTTCACTTATCCGATTAATATAAGTATTTTAGTTTAACGACATTAGTCTTTTTGTGGCAAACATGTACCAAGTGAGCAAGTAAACATGGTTTATGTTAAACGGTCTAATTATTTTTATCTAGTAAAAGAAGTCAAGTTTCATAAGTAATAGTAGATTTCGTTATTGTTCTTTACGACATATTCCGTTTACACGAAATCTTTAGCAGATTGAGGTGTCGTGTGTTAATTACTTAGATAAGATGAAATATATATATATATATATATATATATATATATATATATATATATATATATATATATTTAGTAACATATAAAATGTATATGTATATATATAGTGGCTTGTAAATGTGGATAATGAGGTAATGTTGTCTACTATCCTTTTAACCCCCCAATTTGACTATTGTGTCCAATGACAGTGACTTGGTTTTACTGCAAAACACCCCTTAATGTCTCTAGAAGGAACAACATATGCACTACACTTTTAAATAGTTAAATCAAACTTTTGTCTTTTTGCTTCAAACTCATTGAAAACCATGCTATATCTATCATTTTATTTTCCTACAACTCATCTTCTGATAAAGTTTAATGCTTGATATGATCACACAAACACTCATAGACATTTTCAATATTGATACATACTATGTGCTCTCTTTCTGATTCTTTTCAAGAGATAAGGGAATTTCTCTCTTGTGCTTGTGTTGAATAAAAGTTTATGACAGATGGCTTATACATAAGGCATGATGAAATTGACTAAGTTACCTTCCGGATTTTCCATGAAATATATAGTATAGTATATTAGGGTAGAGAGAGTAGTTTTACTGTGAAATCCATTCCCATTTCTTTTCTTTGGTATAAATGTTGCATTCTGTTTGGATGCTTATCTATGTCTACAATTCCTTCTGTATGACTCTGTTGCTGTGGAGACACTGCAAATTAGTTGAGGATTCCCTTACTTGTGAGTGTTTAATTAATAAATCTAAAGAAAATGGTGCAAAAGCTTTCTGTCAACGCCATTAGGGTTTTGATACTGAGAAGAAGAAATAGAAAATAACGGATGCTATAGTGTATGAGATTGGGAACTCAGATATTAAAAGACAAATTAAAATCAACGGCGTTTTAACCTTTAGCATGTTTCTATATACATACCTTTAATTTAACTTTGTCTGAGAATCATCTTCTTATTCCCACTCTCACCTAAAAGTAGTGATGATTCTTATATTAGAACTAATTAATATACAGATTAGAGCAGAAAAATAAAATCGTATTTCTTTTTATAAAGTCGTGAATACTTGATTTTTAAATACATGGTGGTGGGATGCAAATACGTAATCATTTTTCACTTTTACTACCTAACAAAGATTGAATAAAAGGCTGCTGCACCTACCATTCAGTGTTCTTGTACATAAAATATGCAGATTTTATCAAACACATGCCAATACCAGTCGTTGATTTCACAATATAATCCCATGATATTGTCACTGGGAATCCAAAAGTAAATCCAAGTCCCACCTTGGATAGAAACGAAAAAATAGAACATTATATAATATAAGAATGAAAGACCTATTAACTCATTGTTGAGTGGTATCAATTTTTTACGTGGTTGAGTTTAGATCTCATTGGTATTATGTTGGTATCAGAGTTCGTCTTCGTCTTCACGACGGGCTCAGACCTTCCAGGTAAGCGTGTCCGTTAAAGATGTACCAATGTGAAACTTGTTATCTATATATGTTGTGTGGATTCGTTGAATGGAGGGTCCCAGAAGAGGATGGTTTATGCAGTTTTTGCGTCCATTGAGTTGCATGACACGAAACACAAAATCATTAAAATGTTGAGACACATTGGATGGTTTCATGTTAGGAAGTTTCTTCTGTGATTGGGCAACGAAAAGTGAGTTCAGCAGTCACTGAATGATTGCCACGTGGAAACCAACCCCAGCCGGTGGTTGAAGTTCGTTGCTGTTTTTGCGATGTGTTTTGGAACATGTTGCCCTAGCCACACGCATACATGCATGTGCCTTGTTCTTGTTGGACAAGTGAACAAGGTCATACTCATACATCTATATCCTTCTCTACCAATACCTAGCCCCTTTTGAAATTCTCACCATCTAACCCTTCTACGTATATCCTTCCCATTCATTCATTTATTCTTTTCACTTCTCTATTCACCATTTTCTTCCTTTCTCTCTGCATAAAACAAAATCTCTTTCCTTCCGGTTATGTTGACTCCACTGGCTATAGTCTTGCTACTTTTGTACCTCTATGGAAGATTAATTTAAACCACAAATTAAATAAAGTCAAATCATAAAGAGAAAGAAGGTTTGTCACAGAAGCTGCTGTTCTGTAGATATCAGTTTTTATCAATGATAAAGTCAAGCGTAAGCATAAGTCTTACATAAAAGTGAGAAAATTGATATATAATGATGAAGACTGTAAACTTGAAGTTTTTGGTGTGATCTCAATCATTTATATAATTGAAATTAGATTTTATCCATGTTGTGTTTTCTTATCACTAAAGTCCATTAATATGTGTATGTATGTATGGATTGGATTTATACTAAGAATAGATTAAGATTGAAAATAGATAAAATTTAAGGAGAAGAATATAAGTTATAATTACATGAAAGAGATGCACGACATTTAGGTTACTCTAATTAATGTGCTGAAGATTAAGTATGAAAACTGATATGATTTCATATTTCAGTATACTGCGATATATATGGAAGCTGAAGATAATATCGTGTTTTAGAATACTGACAAAAACGAGGTAAGAATTTTCAACTGAAACTGTTGATTATAATGTGTATGATTTCTAAAAGGAAAATATTTACGTAACTGTTGGTTGACATATTAGAGATTATTATGAGTAAAAATAAATGCAATTTGTGGAGTGAGTGTGTGCAGATTCCTTTCAGGGTCGTTATCTATATGACTTTGTGTACGATGCCACCACAACATGATGCATACATCGTAACCTTATATATAACAAACACTTATGTGGTAAATGTTAGTTTTAACATCCTCTTCAAGAACACTTCAAAGGTAATTGGTTTCTCTTTCTCTTTTTTGGTCTCTTCAATGAAACTGCATATCCTTATACTATATTGTTATTTCATCATGAATTAGTATTATTATTGCATGCAGTGGTGATGATGAGAACACCAAGCAGTGATGAAAGTGGGTTGAAGAAGGGGCCATGGAGCCCAGAAGAGGATAAAATACTAGTGGATTACATTCAGAAGCATGGCCATGGAAGTTGGAGAGCCCTTCCAAAGCTTGCAGGATTGAACAGATGTGGAAAAAGTTGCAGACTGAGATGGACTAATTACCTCAGACCTGATATCAAAAGAGGCAAATTCTCTGATGAAGAAGAGCAACTCATCATCAATTTACATGCTGTTCTTGGGAATAAGTAACTAACTATAATCCTCACACCTTCTTCTTCATCATCATCTACACAAGAATCATGACTACTTCAATGATGAGCATGATTTTAGTATTCTAAATTAGTACCATAAAATGGTCATAAAAGTGTAAATTTTTGTATTCTTTAATTCTTTCAAGAAAAAAGAGAGTAAAAAGTGAAGGATATATAATAAAAAATTTAGATATAAAAAATTTAGGTGTGTGAAATAATCAATACTCTTCTAAATTTGTTTTCATTGTTTATTATCAGGTGGGCAGCCATAGCATCTCATCTGCCAGGAAGAACTGATAATGAAATTAAGAATCTGTGGAACACACATTTAAGGAAGAAGCTTTTGCAAATGGGGTTAGACCCAGTGACTCACCGTCCAAGAACCGATCACCTAAACCTTCTTACCAATCTACAGCAGATTTTGGAAGCTGCAAAAATTGTCAGCAGTTTCACAAATCCTTGTGACATAAACAATGCTCTAAGGCTACACTCAGATGTCACGCAACTGGCCAAATTCCAGTTACTGCAAAACATGTTTCAGCTCACTGGTGCCACTCCTTCTCCTTCCTCACTGACAGATGGTTTTCTGAATGACGTTTTGGGGTTTAATCAGTGTAGTAATCTCCAAAACCTTCATGATGGTAATTCAGTTTCTCAAATCCTTCCCAATGTCCAAAACTTTGAGGCCCTTCAGCTGCCTTCTCCATCAAATTCCCTTCCAAATCTGGTTTCTGCCTCGCCTCAACGTTCTCCAGTAAAAGCAGAAAATGTTAATGCAAACTCAAAGGAGTGTTGTAATCCTTCTTCCACCACCTTTGAGTTAACGTGGGGAGATTTCATGGAAGAAGATGCAACCGATAATTATTGGAAAGGTTTCATAGAGTAAGTTTCATATGGTTTATTCCAATTTCTTGATAGAAAAATGTTTCTTTAACAACTTTTTTTTATTGTTTTCACAACTTTTTTTTGAGAACTTTTTTACAACACTTAATCTGTGATTCGTCTCTTTCAAATATTGTTTTAGGGTTAAATATGTTTTTAGTCCCTAAACTATTGACCGGTTTTCGTCCCTGTTTCAAAGTAAGGTACGATTTGGTCCTCATTCTTTTCGAAACGTTCGTTTTAGTCCTCAAAAACTAAACACTGTTTAAAAATTTGGTCCTCGTTTAGCAACAAATGAGGACTAAAACCAAAATTCCGAGGACTAAAACGAACGTTTCGAATAGAATGAGGACCAAATTGTACCTTACTTTGAAAGAAGGACGAAAACCAGAAACGGTCAATAGTTTAGGGACTAAAAACATATTTAACCCATTGTTTTAAAAATGTCAAAAAGTTGTTAAAATAGACTAATTATTCTCTCACATTCTATCTGTTTATTTTGCAGCCAACATTCTAACCAGACATGGTCAACAGTCCAATGAAAAAGATGCATGGCATTTGAGAGTTTTCACAGAAATAAATATGTACTATTGTTAATTTAGTTAAGGTTGTTTTGTGTGTATTAATATTGACAGTGGATTAATTGATCGATTCCAGAGATCTAAATATAGAAAAGCTTATGCATTGTATATTATAATGTAACATGGAGATTCATCTTTAGATCATACACCAGAGTGTGTGATTTTCATCTTCTTCGTATAAAACTGTGAAAACAAAAATGGAGTTGGTAGGGTTTCCTTCACAGAAAATGTCAATGGTTGGAAATAAGCCATTCATGCTGAAGAAAATGCTTGCAATCCACTTATTGTTTGTCTCATTATATTTTCCACACAAACTAGCATCTTTGACAGGAAAAATTAATTAAATAAAATGGAGACTTCAATGGAAACTTGAAGAATGGATAAAAAGATAATCAATATTATAACGATTAGCTGTGTAGAGGCTCGACTCAAATGACTCATTTATATATATATTATAAGGAGATTCAGATAAAAGAAATTATGATACTAACTCAAGTTCAACTGTCAATGATTCTTTATAATAGTGTAGGGAAAATATTTTATAATCTAATCTAAATAAAATTTCCTGAAATCATAAAAATTTCAAAATGCATTTTATAATAACATAATATTTGTTAAGAGAAGATTATTCTATTATATTTAATATTTTCACATTCAGTACTGATAAAGTGAAGAAAAATGACAATGATTATTTTAAAAAATTGAAAACGATTTTCGAATTGAAATATATTAAGAAAAGATAAAAAAATTGGTAAGTTTATGACATTAGTTAAGAATCGAAGTA